>NC_069504.1:219495651-219758151 GCF_027579735.1 Bombina bombina | reverse complement strand
TTGTTTTTGAGAGGCATGACATGCAGTCGCATGTGTGAGGAGCTCTGATACATAGAAAAGACTTTCTGAAGGCATCATTTGGTATCGTATTCCCCTTTGGGCTTGGTTGGGTCTCAGCAATGCAGATTCCAGGGACTGTAAAGGGGTTAAAGTTAAAAACGGCTCCGGTTCCGTTATTTTAAGGGTTAAAGCTTCCAAATTTGGTGTGCAATACTTTTAAGGCTTTAAGACACTGTGGTGAAATTTTGGTGAATTTTGAACAATTCCTTCATACTTTTTCGCAATTGCAGTAATAAAGTGTGTTCAGTTTAAAATTTAAAGTGACAGTAACGGTTTTATTTTAAAACGTTTTTTGTACTTTGTTATCAAGTTTATGCCTGTTTAACATGTCTGAACTACCAGATAGACTGTGTTCTGAATGTGGGGAAGCCAGGGTTCCTTCTCATTTAAATAAATGTGATTTATGTGACACTGAAAATGATGCCCAAGATGATTCCTCAAGTGAGGGGAGTAAGCATGGTACTGCATCATTCCCTCCTTCGTCTACACGAGTCTTGCCCACTCAGGAGGCCCCTAGTACATCTAGCGTGCCAATACTCCTTACTATGCAACAATTAACGGCTGTAATGGATAATTCTATCAAAAACATTTTAGCCAAAATGCCCACTTATCAGCGTAAGCGCGACTGCTCTGTTTTAGATACTGAAGAGCATGAGGACGCTGATGATAATGGTTCTGAAATGCCCCTACACCAGTCTGAGGGGGCCAGGGAGGTTTTGTCTGAGGGAGAAATTTCAGATTCAGGGACAATTTCTCAACAAGCTGAACCCGATGTGATTACATTTAAATTTAAGTTGGAACATCTCCGCGCTCTGCTTAAGGAGGTATTATCCACTCTGGATGATTGTGAGAATTTGATCATCCCAGAGAAACTATGTAAAATGGACAAGTTCCTAGAGGTCCCGGGGCTCCCAGAAGCTTTTCCTATACCCAAGCGGGTGACGGACATTGTAAATAAAGAATGGGAAAGGCCCGGTATACCTTTCGTCCCTCCCCCCATATTTAAAAAATTGTTTCCTATGGTCGACCCCAGAAAGGACTTATGGCAGACAGTCCCCAAGGTCGAGGGAGCGGTTTCTACTTTAAACAAACGCACCACTATACCCATAGAAGATAGTTGTGCTTTCAAAGATCCTATGGATAAAAAATTAGAAGGTTTGCTTAAAAAGATGTTTGTTCAGCAAGGTTACCTTCTACAACCAATTTCATGCATTGTCCCTGTCACTACAGCCGCGTGTTTCTGGTTCGATGAACTAGTTAAGGCGATCGATAGTGATTCTCCTCCTTATGAGGAGATTATGGACAGAATCCGTGCTCTCAAATTGGCTAATTCTTTCACCCTAGACGCCACTTTGCAATTGGCTAGGTTAGCGGCGAAAAATTCTGGGTTTGCTATTGTGGCGCGCAGAGCGCTTTGGTTGAAATCTTGGTCAGCGGATGCGTCTTCCAAGAACAAACTACTTAACATTCCTTTCAAGGGGAAAACGCTGTTTGGCCCTGACTTGAAAGAGATTATCTCTGATATCACTGGGGGTAAGGGCCACGCCCTTCCTCAGGATAGGTCTTTCAAGGCCATAAATAAACCTAATTTTCGTCCCTTTCGTAGAAACGGACCAGCCCCAAGTGCTACGTCCTCTAAACAAGAGGGTAATACTTCTCAAGCCAAGCCAGCCTGGAGACCAATGCAAGGCTGGAACAAGGGAAAGCAGGCCAAGAAACCTGCCACTGCTACCAAGACAGCATGAAATGTTGGCCCCCGGTCCGGGACCGGATCTGGTGGGGGGCAGACTCTCTCTCTTCGCTCAGGCTTGGGCAAGAGATGTTCTGGATCCTTGGGCACTAGAAATAGTCTCCCAAGGTTATCTTCTGGAATTCAAGGGGCTTCCCCCAAGGGGGAGGTTCCACAGGTCTCAGTTGTCTTCAGACCACATAAAAAGACAGGCATTCTTACATTGTGTAGAAGACCTGCTAAAAATGGGAGTGATTCATCCTGTTCCATTAGGAGAACAAGGGATGGGGTTCTACTCCAATCTGTTCGTAGTTCCCAAAAAAGAGGGAACATTCAGACCAATCTTAGATCTCAAGATCCTAAACAAGTTTCTCAAGGTTCCATCGTTCAAAATGGAAACCATTCGGACAATTCTTCCTTCCATCCAGGAAGGTCAATTCATGACCACGGTGGATTTAAAGGATGCGTATCTACATATTCCTATCCACAAGGAACATCATCGGTTCCTAAGGTTCGCATTCCTGGACAAGCATTACCAGTTCGTGGCACTTCCGTTCGGATTAGCCACTGCTCCAAGGATTTTCACAAAGGTACTAGGGTCCCTTCTAGCGGTGCTAAGACCAAGGGGCATTGCAGTAGTACCTTACTTGGACGACATTCTGATTCAAGCGTCGTCCCTTCCTCAAGCAAAGGCTCACACGGACATTGTCCTGGCCTTTCTCAGATCTCACGGATGGAAAGTGAACGTAGAAAAGAGTTCTCTATCTCCGTCAACAAGGGTTCCCTTCTTGGGAACAATAATAGACTCCTTAGAAATGAGGATTTTTCTGACAGAGGCCAGAAAAACAAAACTTCTAAACTCTTGTCAAATACTTCATTCCGTTCCTCTTCCTTCCATAGCACAGTGCATGGAAGTAATAGGTTTGATGGTAGCGGCAATGGACATAGTTCCTTTTGCGCGCATTCATCTAAGACCATTACAACTGTGCATGCTCAGTCAGTGGAATGGGGACTATACAGACTTGTCTCCGACGATACAAGTAAATCAGAGGACCAGAGATTCACTCCGTTGGTGGCTGTCCCTGGACAACCTGTCACAGGGGATGAGCTTCCGCAGACCAGAGTGGGTCATTGTCACGACCGACGCCAGTCTGATGGGCTGGGGCGCGGTATGGGGACCCCTGAAAGCTCAGGGTCTTTGGTCTCGGGAAGAATCTCTTCTACCGATAAACATTCTGGAACTGAGAGCGATACTCAATGCTCTCAAGGCTTGGCCTCAGCTAGCAAAGGCCAAGTTCATACAGTTTCAATCAGACAACATGACGACTGTTGCGTACATCAACCATCAGGGGGGGAACAAGGAGTTCCCTGGCGATGGAAGAAGTGACCAAAATCATTCAATGGGCGGAGACTCACTCCTGCCACTTGTCTGCAATCCACATCCCAGGAGTGGAAAATTGGGAAGCGGATTTTCTGAGTCGTCAGACCTTACATCCGGGGGAGTGGGAACTCCATCCGGAAATCTTTGCCCAAATCACTCAACTGTGGGGCATTCCAGACATGGATCTGATGGCCTCTCGTCAGAACTTCAAGGTTCCTTGCTACGGGTCCAGATCCAGGGATCCCAAGGCGACTCTAGTAGATGCACTAGTAGCACCTTGGACCTTCAAACTAGCTTATGTATTCCCGCCGTTTCCTCTCATCCCCAGGCTGGTAGCCAGGATCCATCAGGAGAGGGCGTCGGTGATCTTGATAGCTCCTGCGTGGCCACGCAGGACTTGGTATGCAGATCTGGTGAATATGTCATCGGCTCCACCATGGAAGCTACCTTTGAGACGAGACCTTCTTGTTCAAGGTCCGTTCGAACATCCGAATCTGGTCTCACTCCAGCTGACTGCTTGGAGATTGAACGCTTGATTTTATCAAAACGAGGGTTCTCAGATTCTGTTATTGATACTCTTGTTCAGGCCAGAAAGCCTGTAACTAGAAAAATTTACCACAAAATATGGAAAAAATATATCTGTTGGTGTGAATCTAAAGGATTCCCCTGGGACAAGGTAAAGATTCCTAAGATTCTATCCTTTCTCCAAGAAGGATTGGAGAAAGGATTATCTGCAAGTTCCTTGAAGGGACAGATTTCTGCCTTGTCTGTGTTACTTCACAAAAAGCTGGCAGCTGTGCCAGATGTTCAAGCCTTTGTTCAGGCTCTGGTTAGAATCAAGCCTGTTTACAAATCTTTGACTCCTCCTTGGAGTCTCAACTTAGTTCTTTCAGTTCTTCAGGGGGTTCCGTTTGAACCCTTACATTCCGTTGATATTAAGTTATTATCTTGGAAAGTTTTGTTTTTGGTTGCAATTTCTTCTGCTAGAAGAGTTTCAGAATTATCTGCTCTGCAGTGTTCTCCTCCTTATCTGGTGTTCCATGCAGATAAGGTGGTTTTACGTACTAAACCTGGTTTTCTTCCAAAAGTTGTTTCTAACAAAAACATTAACCAGGAGATAGTCGTGCCTTCTTTGTGTCCGAAACCAGTTTCGAAGAAGGAACGTTTGTTGCACAATTTGGATGTTGTTCGCGCTCTAAAATTCTATTTAGATGCTACAAAGGATTTTAGACAAACATCTTCCTTGTTTGTTGTTTATTCTGGTAAAAGGAGAGGTCAAAAAGCAACTTCTACCTCTCTCTCTTTTTGGATTAAAAGCATCATCAGATTGGCTTACGAGACTGCCGGACGGCAGCCTCCTGAAAGAATCACAGCTCATTCCACTAGGGCTGTGGCTTCCACATGGGCCTTCAAGAACGAGGCTTCTGTTGATCAGATATGTAGGGCAGCGACTTGGTCTTCACTGCACACTTTTACCAAATTTTACAAGTTTGATACTTTTGCTTCTTCTGAGGCTGTTTTTGGGAGAAAGGTTTTGCAAGCCGTGGTGCCTTCCATTTAGGTGACCTGATTTGCTCCCTCCCTTCATCCGTGTCCTAAAGCTTTGGTATTGGTTCCCACAAGTAAGGATGACGCCGTGGACCGGACACACCTATGTTGGAGAAAACAGAATTTATGTTTACCTGATAAATTACTTTCTCCAACGGTGTGTCCGGTCCACGGCCCGCCCTGGTTTTTTAATCAGGTCTGATAATTTATTTTCTTTAACTACAGTCACCACGGTATCATATGGTTTCTCCTATGCAAATATTCCTCCTTAACGTCGGTCGAATGACTGGGGTAGGCGGAGCCTAGGAGGGATCATGTGACCAGCTTTGCTGGGCTCTTTGCCATTTCCTGTTGGGGAAGAGAATATCCCACAAGTAAGGATGACGCCGTGGACCGGACACACCGTTGGAGAAAGTAATTTATCAGGTAAACATAAATTCTGTTTTTCTTCAGCTGGCACTGGGGCCTTTGTCAAGGTAGAGGTAATAGTGAACAGTTCTAAATACCAGACAATATTGGCACAAAACCTTCAGGCTTCTGCTAGAAAGCTGAACATGAAGAGGAACTTCATCTTTCAGTATGACAACGACCCAAAGCATACATCCAAATCAACAAAGGAATGGTTTCACCAGAAGAAGATTAAAGTTTTGGGATGGCCCAGCCAGAGCCCAGACCTGAATCCAATTCAAAATCTGTGGGGTGATCTGAAGAGGGCTGTGCACAGGAGATGCCCTCGCATTCTGACAGATTTAGAGTGTTTGCCAAGTCAAGATGTACAATGCTGAAAAACTCATAACCAAAAAGACTGTGCAGTAATAAAATCAAAAGGTGTTTCAATAAAGTATTAGTTTAAGGGTGTTCACACTTATGCAACCATATTTTAGTTTTTTATTTTTATTTCCCTTTACCTTAAAGATTTCAGTTTGTTTTTCAATTGAGTTGTACAGTTTATAGGTCACATTAAAGGTGGATAAATTTATATATATATATTTATATACACACACACTTTTTAAAAAAAATTTGAGACTCATTTCTAAGTGCCATCCTTTAGGAAGCATATAGTATACATCAGCAGTATAAGCATGGAGCAGCAGCCCCTTCAAAATAAGCATATAGACCCAGCAGTACAGTAGAGCAGGTTCCCAGGCTGACCGACACTGTGGGAACATACAGCAGACATCAGCGATGCTGTACATGAACCTGTCCTCATGCACACTAAGGGCAAAAAATGCAGCAACACTGGCTCTTCAGACACTGCAGAGAAATTTCACACAAAAAGTCATTGCAGAAAATGAAAATAAGTTCTGCTTCTGGGCTGTCCCTAAATCTACTTTAGAATCTGTGTCGTCCTAACACTTTCCTACCAGTGCTAAGTGTTTTAATATTGTAAGCAGACTGAGGTTTTACCTCTAGCAAACTTGTTCAATAAATGTATTAGTGTTTTAGTGCATTCTTACCCATCTAATGCTCCTCTTGATTAGAAGGGTGTTACTGCCCCTTCAGTTTTTTTTTTTTTGTTTTTTTTGAGAATTCTTCAGATTTTGCTCCTGAAGTGAAGCACATTATTCATTCTACAGTATCTGAAATGTTGGCATTCGTGCCTTCTTCAAGTAAGCGCAAAAGGTCGGTTAAGAATTTACCTTCTACTAGCTCTTAGCTTGCTGAAGTTAATGTTTCCTGTTTTGAAGCTTTTGAGTCCCTCAGAGAGAGAGTTTTTTTTTTCTTCTGATGATCAGCGGTTTATCTCTGATCATGAATCCGAATCATCCACCTTTTCATTTAAAGTTGAACATCTTAATTTTCTTTTAAAAGAGATTTTGCTTACTTTAGAGGTAAAAGATCCTAATGTAGATGGGGATAAGCCTGGTAATTGTCTAGATACTGTTTTTAAACCTATGATAAATCTCCTCAAGTGTTTCCTATTCCTGATACAGTCTCTGAGATAATTTGTTGAGAATAGGCTAAGCCAAGGTATTCCTTTTAATCCTTCTGCAATTTTAAGAAAATGTATTCTTTACTGGCTTCTTACATTGAGTTTTGGGAAACTGTTCCCAAAGTGTATGGGGCCATTTCTTCTTAGGCTGAAAGTGCAACTATTCCTTTGGAATATAACTCTCTTCTTTTAAAGACCCTTAAGTTTTAATCCTTCCTTAGGAGGGCTGTTCAGCAAGTAGGATATCTTATTTTTTTTATTTATTTTTTTTTAAAAGACCAGCCGTTTCTTTTGCTGATGTGGCTTCTGCTTCTTTAGTCTTTCTGAGCAGTTTTTTGAAGAATCTGCTATAAAGATTTTTTTTTTAAACCTTTTAAAGTTGCTTAAAGGACCACTAACTACAGGGGAATTCCATAATTGACAAAAACAAATGAAAAAGACAATGCAAGAACACTTAGACTAAATTTCAAACAATCAGTCATTTTTTTGCCAACAGCCAATCACAGACTAGTATATGTATACCCTGTTAACCTGTGCATTTGCTCAGGAGGAGCTGATGCCTCAGTGTGTATATAAAAGAATGTACACTTATATTCTGTCTAAACTAGGGCTGCAACTAACGATTATTTTCATAATCGATTAATCGGCCGATTATTTTTTCGATTAATCGACTAATCGGATAAAAAATAAAAAAAAACCCTATATTTCAAATAAAATCCACATACTGAGTGTTATAAATATAAACTTCAGACTAAAACTTTACAACTTTACATTAACACAACTGTTGGTCCAATTTTTTAAGCAACAGAAGAGATTTTTATAAATAAGCAAAACAAAACCACAAACTGTTTGAAAAGAGGTAGAACTAGTAAGTGGTAGACTACCACTGTTTACAAATGTCTGTTCACTCTTTTAGAAACTTTGTATTGAAATGCAAAACTGTCACCATGTCCTCATGCTCCCGACTGAGGCTGGCTCTCTTTTTTGCTAACTATTTAGCCTGCGGTGCCTGAGATGCATAAGTAGGGTTTTGCCAATTTCACCAATGTGGGCTATTATTTTTGTTAGCTCTTCACCAATGCAAGGGGCCTCTTAAAAAAGTAAGCCTGGACTTTATTCTGATATACAA
The DNA here is from genome assembly GCF_027579735.1 of Bombina bombina. Lineage (NCBI taxonomy): Eukaryota > Metazoa > Chordata > Amphibia > Anura > Bombinatoridae > Bombina > Bombina bombina. Next base: position 219,750,371 of record NC_069504.1, on the reverse strand, counting down.
ATATCTTGAATATCTATATGCAATGGTAAGCAACCAGCTATAAAGTTAGGGGGAAAATATCTAGTCCGCTCTTAAAATAACAGATATATATTTATAGAGGTTGAATTTGGTACATATTCCAATTAATTAAGAATATAAAAAAACAAAAAAGGGCTAAAGACTATTTATTTGTAATAGGACACAGCCTTACACATTTATTTATAGAGTACATATAATCAATAGCAAGCGATCCACTAAAAATCGTGCAAATATGTAAATTGTGACATCAATTCATAAAACAAATGCCATTAATCTAAGTGTAAATAACAAGCTCAGCACTATATAATGCACAACATAGTCCCAAATCACCTGATTTTATTTAAACAATCCAAATTTTGACTCCTAATTTATTTCTGGGTTTCACATAAGCCAGGAGTAGTTGTAAACTTATACTGAGGAAAAATCTCCAATTATCTTCTGATTGTAAAAGACATACCGACATTGTGAAACAATTTCTGCTTACTCATGTATATATGATTCAAAACCAAATAAAAATTGTTAAAAAGAAAAAAAGAAACAGAAGCAATTGGTGATCACATTTAACTAAAGAATAACCGCTCAAAAAGAATTTACAATTTCTGAATCATGAAAGTGACTTTAGTATCCCATTAAATGTGCTAATGCTTTAATTTGGGATGCTATTTTAGACTTCATTAAGATTAATGCTAAAAGTATTTGACTGTACTTTCCATACGGGCTTTTCTGGTTAGTCTTGGTCTGCTGATATGGTTTCTAAATCAAGTCTTGTATATTTCTTTTTGTTGTTTGGTTCTGGCTTGGATTGTATTATCTCTACTGTGACTAGAGATAAATGGGCTTTTCTTTCTCAGGACAAGAATTCCAAAGGTAAATTTCTTTCATGTAATTAACAAGAGTCCATGAGCTAGTGACGTATGGGATATACATTCCTACCAGGAGGGGCAAAGTTTCCCAAACCTTAAAATGCCTATAAATACACCCCTCACCACACCCACAAATCAGTTTTACAAACTTTGCCTCCAAGGGAGGTGGTGAAGTAAGTTTGTGCTAGATTCTACGTTGATATGCGCTCCGCAGCAAGTTGGAGCCCGGTTTTCCTCTCAGCGTGCAGTGAATGTCAGAGGGATGTGAAGAGAGTATTGCCTATTGAATGCAGTGATCTCCTTCTACGGGGTCTATTTCATAAGGTTCTCTGTTATCGGTCGTAGAGATTCATCTCTTACCTCCCTTTTCAGATCGACGATATACTCTTATATTTACCATTTCCTCTACTGATTCTCGTTTCAGTACTGGTTTGGCTTTCTACAAACATGTAGATGAGTGTCCTGGGGTAAGTAAGTCTTATTTTCTGTGACACTCTAAGCTATGGTTGGGCACTTTATTTATAAAGTTCTAAATATATGTATTCAAACATTTATTTGCCTTGACTCAGAATGTTCAACTTTCCTTATTTCCAGACAGTCAGTTTCATATTTGGGATTATGCATTGAATTATCATATTTTTTCTTACCTCAAAAATTTGACTTTTTTCCCTGTGGGCTGTTAGGCTCGCGGGGGCTGAAAATGCTTCATTTTATTGCGTCATTCTTGGCGCGGACTTTTTTGGCGCAAAAATTCTTTTCCGTTTCCGGCGTCATACGTGTCGCCGGAAGTTGCGTCATTTTTTGACGTTAATTTGCCAAAAACATTTTAGGCGCCAAATAATGTGGGCGTCTTTTTTGGCGCTAAAAAATATGGGCGTCATTTTTGTCTCCACATTATTTAAGTCTCTTTATTTATTGCTTCTGGTTGCTAGAAGCTTGTTCACTGGCATTTTTTTCCCATTCCTGAAACTGTCATTTAAGGAATTTGATCAATTTTGCTTTATATGTTGTTTTTTTCTTTTACATATTGCAAGATGTTCCACGTTGCAACTGAGTCAGAAGATACTACAGGAAAATCACTGCACAGTGCTGGAGCTACCAAGCTAAGTCTGCTATAAACTTTTGGTATCTGTTTCTCCAGCTGTTATTTGTATTGCATGTCATGTCAAACTTATTAATGCAGATAAAATTTCCTTTAGTACTATTACATTACCTGTTGCTGTCCGTCAACATCTAATTTTCAGAGTGTTCCTGATAACATAAGAGATTTTATTTTTTAAATCCATTAAGAAGGCTATGTCTGTTATTTCTCCTTCTAGTATACATAAAAGTCTTTTAAAACTTCTCTTTTTTTCAGATGAATTTTTAAATGAACATCATCATTCTGATACTGATAATGGTTCTTCTGGTTCAGAGGTTTCTGTCTCAGAGGTTGATGCTGATAAATCTTTGTATTTGTTCAAGATGGAATTTATTCGTTCTTTACTTAAAGAAGTGTTATTTGCATTAGAAATAGAGGATTCTGGTCCTCTTGATACTAAATGTAAACGTTTAAATAAGGTTTTTAAATCTCCTGTAGTTATTCCAGAAGTGTTTTATCTCCCTGATGCTATTTCTGAAGTAATTTCCAGGGAATGGAATAATTTGGGTAATTTATTTACTCCTTCTAGACGTTTAAGCAAATTATATCCTGTGCCATCTGACAGATTAGAGTTTTTTGGGACAAAAATCCCTAAGGTTATGGGGCTGTCTCTACTCCTGCTAATGTACTACTATTCCTATGGCAGATAGTACTTCATTTAAGGATCCTTTAGATAGGAAAATTGAATCTTTTCTAAGAAAAGCTTACTTATGTTCAGGTAATCTTCTTAGACCTGCTATATTTTTAGCGGATGTTGCTGCAGCTTCAACTTTTTGGTTAGAAGCTTTAGCGCAACAGGTAACAGATCATAATTTTATAGCATTTTTATTATTATAACATGCTAATTATTTTATTGGTGATACCATCTTTTGATATCATTAGAGTTGATGTCAGGTATATGTCTCTAGCTATTTTAGCTAGAAAAGCTTTATGGATTAAACTTGGAATGCTGACATGTCTTCTAAGTCAACTTTGCTTTCCCTTTCTTTCCAGGGTAAATAATCATTTCGTTCCTTTCCTCACAACAAGGAACAAAAGCCTGATCCTTCATCCTCAGGAGCGGTATCAGTTTGGAAACTATTTCCAGTTTGGAATATATCCAAGCCTTATAGAAACCTATAGTCAGCTCCTAAGTACCTATGAAGGTGCGGCCCTTATTCCAGCTCAGCTGGTATGGGGCAGATTACGTTTTCTTCAAAGAAATTTGGATCAATTCCGTTCTTAATCTCTGGTTTCAGAAACATTGTTTCAGAAAGGTACAGAATTGGCTTCAAGTTAAGGCCTCCTGCTAAGAGATTCTTTTCTTTCCCGTGTCCCAGTTGACACAGCAAGGCTCAGCATTTCTGAAATGTGTTTCAGATCTAGAGTTGGCTGGAGTATTTATGCCAGTTCCAGTTCTGGAACAGGGGCTGGGGTTTTATTTTATCTCTTCATTGTACCAAAGAAGGTCAATTCCTTCAGACCAGTTCTGGATCTATCATTATTGAATCGTTATGTTAGGATACCAACATTCAAGATGGTTACTGTAGGACTATCCTGCCTTTTGTTTAGCAAGGGCATTATATGTCTACAATAGATTTACAGGATGTGTATCTGCATATTCCGATTCATCCAGATCACTTTTAGTGTCTGAGATTCTCTTTTTAGACAAGCATTACCAGTTTTGTGGCTCTACTGTTTGGTCTAGCCTCAGTTCCAAGAATTTTTTTCAAAGGTTCTCGGTGCCCTTCTTCTGTAATCAGAGAATAGGGTTTTGGTATTTCCTTATTTGGACGATATCTTGGTACTTGCTCAGTCTTCTCATTTTCGAAGAATCTCATACGAATCGACTTGTGTTGTTTCTTCAAGTTCATGGTTGGAGGATCAATTTACCATTCAGTTCATTGATTCCTCAGACAAGGGTAACCTTTTTAGGTTTCTAGATAAATTCAGTGTCTATGACTCTGTCCTTGTCAGACAAGAGAAGTTTAACATTGATATCAGCTTGTCAAAACCTTCAGTCACAATCATTCCCTTTGGTAGCCTTATGCATGGAAATGTTGGGTCTTAGGACTGCCGCATCGGATGCGATCTCCTTTGCTCGTTTTCACATGCGACCTCTTCAGCTCTGTATGCTGAACCAATGGTGCAGGGATTACTCAAAGATATCTCAATTAATATCTTTAAACCGATTTTACGACACTCTCTGACATGGTGGACAGATCACCATCGTTTAGTTCAGGGGGCTTCTTTGTTCTTCCGACCTGGACTATAATCTCAACAGATTCAAGTCTTACAGGTTGGGGAGCTGTGTGGGGGTCTCTGACGGCACAAGGGGTTTGGGAATCTCAGGAGGTGAGATTTCCGATCAATATTTTGGAACTCCGTGCAATTTTCAGAGCTCTTCAGTCTTGGCCTCTTCTGAAGAGAGAGTTGTTCATTGTTTTCAGATAAGACAATGTCACAACTGTGGCATACATCAATCATCAAGGAGGGACTCACAGTCCTCTGGCTATGAAAGAAGTATCTCGAATTTTGGTTTGGGCGGAATCCAGCTCCTGTCTAATCTCTGCGGTTTATATCCCAGGTATGGACAATTGGAAAGCGGATTATCTCAGTCGCCAAACGTTGCATCCGGGCGAATGGTCTCTTCACCCAGAGGTATTTCTTCAGATTGTTCAAATGTGGGAACTTCCAGAAATAGATCTGATGGCTTCTCATCTAAACAAGAAACTTCCCAGGTATCTGTCTAGATCCCGGGATCTTCAGGCGGAGGCAGTGGATGCATTTTCACTTCCTTGGAAGTATCATCCTGCCTATATCTTTCCGCCTCTAGTTCTTCTTCCAAGAGTAATCTCCAAGATTCTGAAGGAATGCTCGTTTGTTCTGCTGGTAGCTCCGGCATGGCCTCACAGGTTTTGGTATGCGGATCTTGTCCGGATGGCCTCTTGCCAACCGTGGACTCTTCCGTTAAGACCAGACCTTTTGTCTCAAGGTCCTTTTTTCCATCAGGATCTGAAATCCTTAAATTTAAAGGTATGGAGATTGAACGCTTGATTCTTGGTCAAAGAGGTTTCTCTGACTCTGTGATTAATACTATGTTACAGGCTCGTAAATTTGTATACAGAGAGATATATTATAGAGTCTGGAAGACTTATATTTCTTGGTGTCTTTCTCATCATTTTTCTTGGCATTCTTTTAGAATACCGAGAATATTACAATTTCTTCAGGATGGTTTAGATAAGGGTTTGTCCGCAAGTTCCTTGAAAGGTCAAATCTCTGCTCTTTCTGTTCTTTTTCACAGAAAGATTGCTATTCTTCCTGATATTCATTGTTTTGTACAAGCTTTGGTTCGTATAAAGCCTGTCATTAAGTCAATTTCTCCTCCTGGAGTTTGAATTTGGTTCTGGGGGCTCTTCAAGCTCCTCCATTTGAAGCTATGCATTCATTGGATATTAAATTACTTTCTTGGAAAGTTTTGTTTCTTTTGGCCATCTCTTCTACCAGAAGAGTTTCTGAATTATCTGCTCTTTCTTGTGAGTCTCCTTTTCTGATTCTTCATCAGGATAAGGCGGTGTTGCGAACTTCTTTTGAATTTTACCTAAAGTTGTGAATTCCAACAACATTAGTAGAGAAATTGTGGTTCCTTCATTATGTCCTAATCCTAAGAATTCTAAGGAGAAATCGTTGCATTCTTTGGATGTTGTTAGAGCTTTGAAATATTATGTTGAAGCTACGAAATCTTTCTGTAAGACTTCTAGTCTATTTGTTATCTTTTCCGGTTCTAGGAAAGGCCAGAAAGCTTCTGCCATTTCTTTGGCATCTTGGTTGAAATCTTTAATTCATCTTGCCTATGTTGAGTCGGGTAAAATTCCGCCTCAGAGAATTACAGCTCATTCTACTAGGTCAGTATCTACTTCCTGGGCGTTTAGGAATGAAGCTTCGGTTGACCAGATCTGCAAAGCAGCAACTTGGTCCTCTTTGCATACTTTTACTAAATTCTACCATTTTGATGTATTTTCTTCTTCTGAAGCAGTTTTTGGTAGAAAAGTTCTTCAGGCAGCGGTTTCAGTTTGAATCTTCTGCTTATGTTTTTTGTTAAACTTTATTTTGGGTGTGGATTATTTTCAGCAGGAATTGGCTGTCTTTATTTTATCCCTCCCTCTCTAGTGACTCTTGTGTGGAAAGATCCACATCTTGGGTAGTCATTATCCCATACGTCACTAGCTCATGGACTCTTGTTAATTACATGAAAGAAAACATAATTTATGTAAGAACTTACCTGATAAATTCATTTCTTTCATATTAACAAGAGTCCATGAGGCCCACCCTTTTTTGTGGTGGTTATGATTTTTTTGTATAAAGCACAATTATTCCAATTCCTTATTTTATATGCTTCGCACTTTTTTTCTTATCACCCCACTTCTTGGCTATTCGTTAAACTGATTTGTGGGTGTGGTGAGGGGTGTATTTATAGGCATTTTAAGGTTTGGGAAACTTTGCCCCTCCTGGTAGGAATGTATATCCCATACGTCACTAGCTCATGGACTCTTGTTAATATGAAAGAAATGAATTTATCAGGTAAGTTCTTACATAAATTATGTTTTTAAAGGGACAGTGTACACCAAAACAATATGGGTTATTTAAACAGAGCTTTAGCTGTAGGTAAGTTTTGCAATAAACATGCGTTACCTATTTCCTTCTTAATATAAGGAGAGTCTAGAGCATCATTCCTTACTGTTGGGGAAATACTGAGGCAAAGACACCCCAGCCAAAGGCTTAAATACCTCTCCCCTGTCCCACAGTCATTCTTTGCCCTTCATCACAGGAGCATGGCAGAGACGTATCAGAAGATTTCGGAGGAGTTCCTTAGGAGGGGTATCTGCCCTTTGATATGGGACTGGAGTTTTAAGTAGTCTTGTCAGCCTCTCATTGAGAGCATTGATGAAAGTTAGTCTGGAGATGCAGGGGAGAGTCTTTCTGCGAACCCATCCAGACTGCCTGCTAACAGCTCCTAAGCAATCAGTGTTGACGAGTTTCACTGCCTGCTTGTTTTTCTCACTTAAGTCCATGTCAGGAGCGATGCTACAAGACTCACACTTGAGAGGCTGTGTTTCTGTTCCATAGCATGGATTCTGGTAACATTGTTTCAATTTTTTACATATGTTGAAAACGTTAGTAGACAGGGTCACAGTGTAGCTCCTTTTTCTCCAACATAGGTGTGTCCGGTCCACGGCGTCATCCTTACTTGTGGGATATTCTCTTCCCCAACAGGAAATGGCAAAGAGCCCAGCAAAGCTGGTCACATGATCCCTCCTAGGCTCCGCCTACCCCAGTCATTCTCTTTGCCGTTGTACAGGCAACATCTCCACGGAGATGGCTTAGAGTTTTTTAGTGTTTAGCTGTAGTACCTTACTTGGACGACATTCTGTTTCAAGCGTCGTCCCTTCCTCAAGCAAAGGCTCACACGGACATTGTCCTGGCCTTTCTCAGATCTCACGGATGGAAAGTGAACGTGGAAAAGAGTTCTCTATCTCCGTCAACAAGGGTTCCCTTCTTGGGAACAATAATAGACTCCTTAGAAATGAGGATTTTCCTGACAGAGGCCAGAAAAACAAAACTTCTAGACTCTTGTCGGATACTTCATTCCGTTCCTCTTCCTTCCATAGCTCAGTGCATGGAAGTGATCGGGTTGATGGTAGCGGCAATGGACATAGTTCCTTTTGCGCGCATTCATCTAAGACCATTACAACTCTCAGTCAGTGGAATGGGGACTATACAGACTTGTCTCCGAAGATGCAAGTAAATCAGAGGACCATAGACTCACTCCGTTGGTGGCTGTCCCTGGACAACCTGTCACAAGGGATGACATTCCGCAGACCAGAGTGGGTCATTGTCACGACCGACGCCAGTCTGATGGCTGGGGCGCGGTCTGGGGATCCCTGAAAGCTCAGGGTCTTTGGTCTCGGGAAGAATCTCTTCTACCGATAAATATTCTGGAACTGAGAGCGATATTCAATGCTCTCAAGGCTTGGCCTCAGCTAGCGAGGGCCAAGTTCATACGGTTTCAATCAGACAACATGACAACTGTTGCGTACATCAACCATCAGGGGGGAACAAGGAGTTCCCTAGCGATGGAAGAAGTGACCAAAATCATTCTATGGGCGGAGTCTCACTCCTGCCACCTGTCTGCTATCCACATCCCAGGAGTGGAAAATTGGGAAGCGGATTTTCTGAGTCGTCAGACATTGCATCCGGGGGAGTGGGAACTCCATCCGGAAATCTTTGCCCAAGTCACTTAGCTGTGGGGCATTCCAGACATGGATCTGATGGCCTCTCGTCAGAACTTCAAAGTTCCTTGCTACGGGTCCAGATCCAGGGATCCCAAGGCGGCTCTAGTGGATGCACTAGTAGCACCTTGGACCTTCAAACTAGCTTATGTGTTCCCGCCGTTTCCTCTCATCCCCAGGCTGGTAGCCAGGATCAATCAGGAGAGGGCGTCGGTGATCTTGATAGCTCCTGCGTGGCCACGCAGGACTTGGTATGCAGATCTGGTGAATATGTCATCGGCTCCACCTTGGAAGCTACCTTTGAGACGAGACCTTCTTGTTCAGGGTCCGTTCGAACATCCGAATCTGGTTTCACTCCAGCTGACTGCTTGGAGATTGAACGCTTGATCTTATCGAAGCGAGGGTTCTCAGATTCTGTTATCGATACTCTTGTTCAGGCCAGAAAGCCTGTAACTAGAAAGATTTACCACAAAATTTGGAAAAAATATATCTGTTGGTGTGAATCTAAGGGATTCCCTTGGGACAAGGTTAAGATTCCTAGGATTCTATCCTTCCTTCAAGAAGGATTGGAAAAAGGATTATCTGCAAGTTCCCTGAAGGGACAGATTTCTGCCTTGTCTGTGTTACTTCACAAAAAGCTGGCAGCTGTGCCAGATGTTCAAGCCTTTGTTCAGGCTCTGGTTAGAATTAAGCCTGTTTACAAACCTTTGACTCCTCCTTGGAGTCTCAATTTGGTTCTTTCAGTTCTTCAGGGGGTTCCGTTTGAACCCTTACATTCCGTTGATATTAAGTTATTATCTTGGAAAGTTTTGTTTTTAGTTGCAATTTCTTCTGCTAGAAGAGTTTCAGAATTATCTGCTCTGCAGTGTTCTCCTCCTTATCTGGTGTTCCATGCAGATAAGGTGGTTTTACGTACTAAACCTGGTTTTCTTCCAAAAGTTGTTTCTAACAAAAACATTAACCAGGAGATTATCGTACCTTCTCTGTGTCCGAAACCAGTTTCAAAGAAGGAACGATTGTTGCACAATTTGGATGTTGTTCGCGCTCTAAAATTCTATTTAGATGCTACAAAGGATTTTAGACAAACATCTTCCTTGTTTGTTGTTTATTCCGGTAAAAGGAGAGGTCAAAAAGCAACTTCTACCTCTCTTTCTTTTTGGATTAAAAGCATCATCAGATTGGCTTACGAGACTGCCGGACGGCAGCCTCCCGAAAGAATCACAGCTCATTCCACTAGGGCTGTGGCTTCCACATGGGCCTTCAAGAATGAGGCTTCTGTTGATCAGATATGTAGGGCAGCGACTTGGTCTTCACTGCACACTTTTACCAAATTTTACAAGTTTGATACTTTTGCTTCTTCTGAGGCTATTTTTGGGAGAAAGGTTTTGCAAGCCGTGGTGCCTTCCATTTAGGTGACCTGATTTGCTCCCTCCCTTCATCCGTGTCCTAAAGCTTTGGTATTGGTTCCCACAAGTAAGGATGACGCCGTGGACCGGACACACCTATGTTGGAGAAAACAGAATTTATGTTTACCTGATAAATTACTTTCTCCAACGGTGTGTCGGGTCCACGGCCCGCCCTGGTTTTTTTAATCAGGTCTGATAATTTATTTTCTTTAACTACAGTCACCACGGTACCATATGGTTTCTCCTATGCAAATATTCCTCCTTAACGTCGGTCGAATGACTGGGGTAGGCGGAGCCTAGGAGGGATCATGTGACCAGCTTTGCTGGGCTCTTTGCCATTTCCTGTTGGGGAAGAGAATATCCCACAAGTAAGGATGACGCCGTGGACCGGACACACCGTTGGAGAAAGTAATTTATCAGGTAAACATAAATTCTGTTTTTCTTCATAGAATCATGGGTTAATATCTCCTGAGGGGGATTATTGAACAGTGGGGTTTAATCAAATGTGATTCTTTGATTTTATGCTGCTTAAAGTGTGAGATTTTATTGGGCTCATAGGCTGTTTGTTATATGGCTGGAACGCACAGGTTTTTACTTTCACTTTAAGTGTTGCACGCTTTTTCTCATAGCAGAGGCGGTCCTGCTTTGTGACCGGGAGTGGTCTCGATTTCATTTCCTCTTTCCTGACCAAGCTGGCTGTCGGAAAAGACGCAATTTCTCTGTATTGTCTGGGTCTAGGTGGTCAGTGCCCCAGCCATTGGGAGTATAAAGGTGCCGTTTTTTGAGAAATAAAAATAGTTTCATTTCTGTGGAGGATTCTGAGATACTAAAGGGTACTCCCTCTATTCCAAATAGTAATACCTGTTTATATTGTGAGGAGACCTTGGTATGCCAGCCCTCTCAACTATATATTCCACGTTCCTTGACAACTTTATTAGGTCAAAGAAGGTTAACCCCTTTATTACCACTGAGCCATCCACCTCTGAGGACTCGCCCAACTGTCATCTCCTTCTACACACATACTGCTTCCCGTAGCACGCTTGATCTTCTATCTGGAGGGGGCCTTTTACCATCAGATTTTACTGTGCTGTTAAAAATGGTGGTGTCTGAGGCCCTCAGTGCTTTACCTCACCCTGCTAAACACAAGCGAAAGGTTAAACATAGCTCTCCTGCCCAGGGGTCATTATGTAATTTATTGGATTTCTCTGCTTTGTCTCCGTTATCCGAGGATGAGTCGCATTCTGAGGCTTCAGAGGGTGAACTTTCTGGGACAGAGTCTGCTGCCTCTAAGCCTTCTGCTGCGGAGGAACCAGCCTTTAGATTTAAGATTGAACACTTATGTTTTCTTCTAAAGGAAGTCCTGTCTACATTAGAGGTTCCAGAGGCCAAGCTGCCTGATGAACCTTTGATTCCTAAATAAGACAGAGTTTACGAGGACAGGGTAGTGCCTTTAACTTTTTCTGTGTCTGTAAAGATGGCGAACATTATTAAGAACGAATGGGACAGAATTGGATCCTCCTTTTGTCCTTCGCCTTCCTTTAAAAAATTATTTCCGGTCCCTAAGGTGGATGGCGCAATCTCCACACTTGCCAAACGTACTACTATCCCACTTTAGGATAGCTCGTCGTCTAGAGAGCCAATGGATAAGAAGATGGAAACTCTTCTAAGAAAGATGTTTCAACATACGGGATACTTGTTTCAACCGGCAGGGGCCATTGCCGTGGTTGCTGGAGCAGCTACCTACTGGTGTGACTCCTTATTGGAATTAAACGAGGTGGAGGGTCCCCTCAACGTTATCCAGGAAGGAATTAAAGCCTTGAGAATTGCTTATTCTTTAATCTGTGATGCAAACATGCAGATTATTCGCCTAAATGCTAAGGTTTCTGGCTTTTCGGTTCAGGCCTGTCGGGCACTTTGACTGAAGTTTTGGTCTGCGGATATGTCTTCTAAGTCCAGACTCCTTTCCCTTACCTTTTAAATGAAAGATTTTTTACGGGGGACAAGGGTGCCTTCCTACCGCAAGATAAGAACAAGTCTAAGGGACAAAGTTCAAATTTTCATTCCTTTCTTTAGCCCTCCGCTAAGCCAGAGCAAACCAAGAGTACTTGGAAGCCGGCTCAGTCCTGGAATAAATCCAAGCAGAGCAAGAAGCCCGCTAAGACTAATTCGGCATGAAGGGGCGGCCCCCTATTGTGTAGGGGGCAGATTGTCGCTCTTTTTAGACACTTGGTTCAGGGATGTGCAGGATCCATGGGTCCTGGACGTCATAGCTCAGGGATACAAGATGTTTCAAATCTCATCCACCCAAGGGCAGATTTCTTCTCTCAAGACTCTATTCCAGACCAGAAAAGAGGGAAGCCTTTCTGGGGTGCGTGCAGGATCTGTCCTCATTAGGGGTCATTGTCCCGGTACCTATCGCAGAAAGAGGTTTGGGATACTATTCAAAACTTTTCGTGGTCCCAAAGAACGGAACTTTCCGCCCGATTCTGGACCCAAAGTGCTTAAACAAATTTCTAAATTCCCCCTCGTTCAAGATGGAGACGATAAGGTCCATCCTTCTCTTAGTTCAAGAAGGACAGTTCATAACCACTATAGATCTGAAGGATGCTTACCTTCACGTTCCAATCCACAAGGACTACTTCCAGTTCCTAAGTTTTGCGTTACTGGACCAGCACTTCCAGTTCATTGCAGTTCCGTTTGGTCTAGCTACTGCTCCAAGGATTTTTACGAAGGTTCTAGGGGCTCTTCTAGCTGTTGCCAGAAACCGGGGTATAGCAGTAGCTCCCTACTTGGACGATATTCTGGTACAAGCACCATCTTTTCATCTGGCGGAGGACCATTCGGAATCTCTTCTCTCTCTTCTTCGATCACATGGATGGAAGATAAACCTAGAGAAGAGTTCTCTTATTCCAAGCACCAGGGTAGAATTCCTGGGCATTATAATAGACTCCATATCCATTCTAACAGACCAGAGATGTTGCAAGCTTGCTTCGGCATGCCTTGCCCTCTGGACCTCCTTAAGGCCCTCTGTGGCTCAGTGTATGGAGGTAATTGGACATCATTCCCTTTGCCAGGTTCCGTCTCAGACCGCTGCAACTGTGCATGCTGAGGAAGTGGAACAGCGATCAATCGGATCTGTCTCAACAGATTTCAATGGACAACCGGTCAAAAGAATTGCTCTCTTGGTGGCTCTGTCAAGATCATCTGTCCTGAGGGACATCCTTCTTAAGACCATCCTAGGAGATTGACACTACGGACCCATGTCTTTCAGGATGGGGAGCTGTTTGGGGTGCCAAAAAAGGCACAGGGCCTGTGGTCTCAGGAGGAACGCTCCATCCCAATCAACATTCTGGAACTTCGGGCAATCTTCAATGCTCTGAAGGCTTGGCCCCTTCTGGGTTCATCCCAGTTTATCAGATTCCAATAAGACAAATATAACCTTGTGGCTTACATCAACTATCAGGAGGGAACGAGAAGCTACCTAGCAATGAGGGAGGTATCTCTAATTTTAGAGTGGGTGGAGGTACACAGCTGTTCACTGTCAGCAATCCACATTCCGGGTGTGGACAACTGGGAAGCAGATTTTCTCAGCAGACAATCCTTTCATCCGGGGGAATGGTCTCTCCATCCCAAAGTGTTTGCGAAGATATGCAACATGTGGGGGACGCTGGAGATAGATCTGATGGTGTCTCGTCTCAATACCAAGCAACCCAGATATGGGTCGAGGTAAAGGGATCCTCAGGTGGGGCTAATAGATGCGCTAGCAGTCCCTTGGAGGTTGTCTAATTTACCTTTTCCCACCGTTACCACTTCTTCCTCGTGTAGTGGCCCGCATCAAGCAGGAACAGGCATCAGTGATACTGATTGCTCCATCGTGGCCGCAAAGGATGTGGTTTGTGGATCTGGTGAGGATGTCATCTCCTCCCAAGGTCGTATCAGACCGCAACATCAATCAAGAGATTGTGGTTCCTTCCTTGTGTCCCAATCCTTCTGCTAAGGAACGTTTGCTTCAAAATGTGGACGTGGTTCGCACCTTGAAGTTCCATCTTCAGGCTACTAAGGATTTTAGTCAGACTTCTTCCTTGTTTGTTGTCTATTCCGGGAAACGTAAGGGACAGGTCTCTTCGACTTCTTTATCTTTTTGGATAAGGGGTGTTATCCGCTTTGCTTGTGAGACAGCGGGACACAGGCCTCCTCAGAGGATTACGGCTCATTCTACTAGAGCAGTGGCTTCCTCTTGGGCCTTTAAGAACAAGGCCTCTATGGATTAGCTTTGTAAGGTGGCTACCTGGTGGTCCTTACATACTTTTTTCTAAATTTTACAAGTTTGATATTTTTACTTCGGCTGAAGCAGCTTTTGGGAGAGAGGTTTTGCAGGCTGTGGTGCTCTCAGATTAGGGTCCGCCTCTCTTTTTGTCCCTCCCGTTATCATTCAGTGTCCTCTAGTCTAGAGCTTGGGTATAAGTTTCCTAACAGTAAGGAATGATCCTGTGGACTCTCCTTATATTAAGAAGGAAAACACAAATTATGCTTACTAGATAATTTAATTTCCTTCTGTATAAGGAGAGTCCACGGCCCCCGCCGTGTTCTCCGATGGGCTGCCCTCTAAATTGTATTTTCTTTTACAAGATATGATGAGTCCACGGATTTCATCCTTATGGAATATCGCCTCCTGGTCAGCAGGAGGAGGCAAAGAGCACCACAGCAGAGCTGTATAAATAGCTTTTCCCTCCCCCCCCCCAGTCATTCTCTTTGTCTGTGTTAGTAAGATAGGAGGATGGCAATGTGAGGTGTTAGAAAAGATTCTTCAATCGTTTATTTTTCAAATGGTGCCACAGTGTACTATTTTGTTCTGGGGTATAGCCTAGACCAGATCAGTCTCTTCAGTTAAAAAAAGAGAAGCATTTGGTGGCTTTAAGGCAATGGGAACTGGTGGGATTAATATTCTCACTGCGCCGCTGCCCTGCAGATGATGGTCTTAGCAGATATTAACTAAGGCCCTGTTTGTGTCCACAGAACTGCAGGAGGGAGAAGACCTCTTTATCCTGTGAGACCAGTCATGCTGTCGCTCAGCATAGAGGTAAGTACAGTCTTTATTTCTCTTGTTAAGTGTATCCAGTCCACGGATCATCCATTACTTGTGGGATATTCTCCTTCCCAACAGGAAGTTGCAAGAGGATCACCCACAGCAGAGCTGCTATATAGCTCTTCCCCTCACTGCCATATCCAGTCATTCTCTTGCAACTCTCAACAAAGATGGACGTAGTAAGAGGAGAGTGGTGTATTATAGTTGGTTTTTTAACTTCAATCAAAGTTTGTTATTTTTAAATGGTACCGGAGTGTACTGTTTCATCTCAGGCAGCATTAGAAGAAGAATCTGCCTGTGATTTCTATGATCTTAGCAGAAGTAACTAAGATCCACTGCCGTTCTCACATATTCTGAGGAGTGAGGTAACTTCAGAGGGGGAATGGCGTGCAGGTTTTCCTGCAATAAGGTATGTGCAGTTAATATATTTCTAGGGATGGAATTTGCTAGAAAAATGCTGCTGATACCGGATTAATGTAAGTTAAGCCTTAAATGCAGTGATAGCGACTGGTATCAGGCTTATTAACAGAGATACATACTCTTATAAAAGTGTAATATAAAACGTTTGCTGGCATGTTAATCGTTTTTATATATGTTTGGTGACAAAACTTATTGGGGCCTAGTTTTTTTCCACATGGCTGGCTTGATTTTTGCCTAGTAACAGGCTTTCCACTGTTGCAATATGAGTGGGAAGGGCCTATTTTAGTGCTTTTCTGTGCAGCTAAAAATACTGACAGACATTCAGCTTCCCTCTGCATGATACAGGACATCTCTTAAGGGCTCAAAAGGCTTCAAATTCGTGTTTGAGGAGGGTAACAATCACAGTAGACTGTGGCAGTTGTTGTGACTGTGTTTAAAAAACGTTTCTTTCATGTAATTAGCAAGAGTCCATGAGCTAGTGACGTATGGGATATACATTCCTACCAGGAGGGGCAAAGTTTCCCAAACCTCAAAATGCCTATAAATACACCCCTCACCACACCCACAAATCAGTTTTACAAACGTTGCCTCCTATGGAGGTGGTAAAGTAACTTTGTGCTAGATTCTACGTTGATATGCGCTCCGCAGCAGGTTGGAGCCCGGTTTTCCTCTCAGCGTGCAGTGAATGTCAGAGGGATGTGAGGAGAGTATTGCCTATTTGAATTCAATGATCTCCTTCTACGGGGTCTAATTCATAGGTTCTCTGTTATCGGTCATAGAGATTCATCTCTTACCTCCCTTTTCAGATCGACGATATACTCTTATATATACCATTACCTCTACTGATTCTCGTTTCAGTACTGGTTTGGCTTTCTACTACTTGTAGATGAGTGTCCTGGGGTAAGTAAGTCTTATTTTCTGTGACACTCTAAGCTATAGTTGGGCACTTTTATATAAAGTTCTAAATATATGTGTTCAAACATTTATTTGCCTTGACTCAGGATGTTCAACGTTCCTTATTTCAGACAGTCAGTTTCATATTTGGGATAATGCATATGAATTAATCAATTTTTTTCTTACCTTAAAATTTGACTTTTTCTCTGTGGGCTATTAGGCTCGCGGGGGCTGAAAATGCCTCATTTTATTGCGTCATTCTTGGCGCTGACTTTTTTGGCGCAAAATTTTTTTTCTGTTCCCGGCGTCATACGTCATTTTTTTGACGTTTTTTTGCGCCAAAAGTGTCGGCGTTCCGGATGTGGCTTCATTTTTGGCGCCAAAGCATTTAGGCGCCAAATAATGTGGGCGTCTTTTTTGGCGCTAAAAAATATGGGCGTCACTATTGTCTCCACATTATTTAAGTCTCATTATTTTTTGCTTCTGGTTGCTGGTGGAAGCTTGTTCACTGGCATTTTTTCCCATTCCTGAAACTGTCATTTAAGGAATTTGATCAATTTTGCTTTATATGTTGTTTTTTCTATTACATATTGCAAGATGTCTCCGTTTGTCCCTGAGTCAGAAGCCACTTCTGGAAAAATGCTTAACTGAGTTTCAGTTCTACCAAAGCTAAGTTCATTTATTTTAAATGTTATAAATGTTTATCTTTAGCTATGGTTTGTATTAAGTTATTATGATATACTTTTTCATGCAGATCCCATTAGTATTTATGCTTTATACATTTCCATTCTTAAGTACAAGAAATGTTTAGAAGATTTATAAGAAATATTTTTTCTGATTAAGGCTTTGTCTGACTTCGTGCCTTCTAATACAATTTTTAGGTCTTTTTCACTTCTTTTTTAATTATTGAAGTTTCATATGACCAACAACATACTGATTTATCCTTCTCCTTTTTTTCTCTTTCAGAAATTCTCTTCATCAGATATTGACACTAACAAATCTACTTTTTTATATAAATTTTTTATTATTAAAGTACATTTGTTCTTTGTTGAAGAGGTGTTGATTATTTTGGATATTAAGGTAACTAGTTCTTTAAAACTAGATGACACTATTTCTGCCTTTTTATTCTTCTGTGATTTCAGAGGTTTTCTTTCCAATTCCCCATACTAGGGAATGGAATAGGCTGAGAATTTTCTTTTATTTTTAAACTATATTCTTTGTCAGCAGATAAATTTAATTTGGAGGGTTCTCCAAATTATTGGAGCTATCTATACTGCTACTAATTATGCTATTGTTTTTATAGCAAAATAGTATTTATTTTCCTTTATATAGTTATATCTTATTTATGGAAAATTATTTAGTTTCTGGTACTTTTCTTGGTCCTGTGATATTGCAATTGCTTCATTTTTTCTGTTTACTTTAAGATCAAGTATCAGATTATGATTTATTTTAGCATTGTTAAAGGGACAACATTTACTAGACTAGGTGCTGTTGCATTTGTCTTGTTTTGCATTTTGCAAGACCTCTGTTTTGACTGGTCCTTTAAACTGGACTATCATGCTAATGATTTCATTTTATTGAATATATTCGCAAATGAGGGTTAATCTATGTCTTTAGCTATTTTAGCTAGAAGAATTTTTTGATTTTTTTTAAAAACAAAATAGAAAATCCATATTCTTTTGTTCTAAGATAATCAATTATAATTGGATTCCATCCTTAACTGTTACTATGGGCTTCAAGATTGAGTTCTAAGACTAAATTTTAAGCTTACACTAGTTTGGTTGTTCTTATTAAGGAACGAATTCCTGAGTTTTTTTCCCAAGTAACATGTTTATAATTGGGGTTCGAAATCAGCTCCCTATTATTGCGATGTACGTGCCGTATTCCAGCTTGGCTGGTAAGGGGCAGGTTAAGACTTCTTTGAAATTTATTTGGTTCTATTCTGTCCAAATTTCTTTGATTTTATTCCAGTAAGGCTAACACTTTCTTTAAGTGTGTTTCTGTCCTATATATTTTGGATACTGTTGAAGCATGGCTGGGTACCCATGGCGTTCAAGCGCTGCTCAGACCTGGAATCTTCTGGGGTATTAATTCCAGTTCTTTTTCTAGGAACTGGGTTTTGGAGTTTTATTCAAACTATTCTGCCTTTTTATGGTCATTGATAGCATTATTTGTTTTCATTAGATACAATAAATGCATATTCTTCATTTTTCTGTTTTCATTGATTATTTCCTGTGGATGCGGAATCTCATATGTTTCACTTGCTCTTCAGGACATAGTTAGAGGATCTTTTTTTCAAAAGCTCTTGATTCCTCACGCAAGGGTCACCTTTTTTAGGTTTCCAGATGGTTTATGTCACTATCTTTGTCTCTATCAGACAAGGGACAATTTGTATTGGGTTCCGTCTGTCTGTACCTTTAGTATCTATTATTTCCTTCAGTTGCTATATATCCATAGAAGTTTTAACAGCATTGGATTCAATTCCCTTTGCTCATTTTCAATGGAAAGATCCTTTCCAGCTTTTTATGAGTGTTGTTTCTTCAAGTACATGGTTGGAGGATCAATTAACTAAAAAGTTGGTTGTTTCCTCAGACAAGAGTAACCTTTTTTTAGATTTCCGGATAGATTCAGTGTCCATGACTCTGTTTCTGTTGGATTAGAGACGTCTGAAATTGGTTTCAGCTTATCGAAACCTTCAGTCTCAATCATTCCCTTCGGTAGCCTTATGCATGGAAATTCTAGGTTCTTATGACTGCTGCATTGGACGTGTTCCCCTTTGCTCATTTTCACATGCGACCTCTTCAGCTCTGTATGCTGAACCAGTGGTGCCAGAATTATACAAAGATATCTCATTTAATATCTTTAAAACCGATTGTTCGACACTCTCTGACATGTTACAGACCACCATCGTTTAGTTCAGGGGGCTTCTTTTTTTCTTCCAACCTGGACTGTGATCTCAACAGATGCAAGTCTGACAGGTTGGGGAGCTGTATGGGGGTTTCTGACAGCACAAGGGGTTTGGGAAATCTCAGGAGGTGAGATTACTAATCAATATTTCTTTCATGTAATTAGCAAGAGTCCATGAGCTAGTGACGTATGGGATATACATTCCTACCAGGAGGGGCAAAGTTTCCCAAACCTCAAAATGCCTACAAATACACCCCTCACCACACCCACAATTCAGTTTTACAAACTTTGCCTCCTATGGAGGTGGTGAAGTAAGTTTGTGCTAGATTCTACGTTGATATGCGCTCCGCAGCAAGTTGGAGCCCGGTTTTCCTCTCAGCGTGCAGTGAATGTCAGAGGGATGTGAGGAGTATTGCCTATTTGAATGCAGTGATCTCCTTCTAAGGGGTCTATTTCATAGGTTCTCTGTTATCGGTCGTAGAGATTCATCTCTTACCTCCCTTTTCAGATCGACGATATACTCTTATATATACCATTACCTCTGCTGATTCTCGTTTCAGTACTGGTTTGGCTATCTACTATATGTAGGTGAGTGTCCTGGGGTAAGTAAATCTTATTTTTTGTGACACTCCTAGCTATGGTTGGGCACTTTGTTTATAAAGTTCTAAATATATGTATTCAAACATTTATTTGCCTTGACTCAGAATGTTCAACATTCCTTATTTTTCAGACAGTCAGTTTCATATTTGGGATAATGCATTTTAATTTAACATTTTTCTTACCTTAAAATTTGACTTTTTCCCTGTGGGCTGTTAGGCTCGCGGGGGCTGAAAATGCTTCATTTTATTGCGTCATTCTTGGCGCGGACTTTTTTGGCGCAAAAATTCTATTTCCATTTCCGGCGTCATACGTGTCGCCGGAAGTTGCGTCACTTTTTGACGTTATTTTGCGCCAAAGATGTCGGCGTTCCGGATGTGGCGTCATTTTTGGCGCCAAAAAGCATTTAGGCGCCAAATAATGTGGGCGTCTTATTTGGCGCGAAAAAATATGGGCGTCACTCTTGTCTCCACATTATTTAAGTCTCATTTTTTATTGCTTCTGGTTGCTATAAGCTTGTTCTTTGGCATTTTTTCCCATTCCTGAAACTGTCATTTAAGGAATTTGATCAATTTTGCTTTATATATATGTTGTTTTTTCTCTTACATATTGCAAGATGTCTCACGTTGCATCTGAGTCAGAAGATACTACAGGAAAATCACTGTCAAGTGCTGAATCTACCAAAGCTAAGTGTATCTGCTGTAAACTTTTGGTAGCTATTTCTCCAGCTGTTGTTTGTATTGATTGTCATGACAAACTTGTTAAAGCAGATAATATTTCCTTTAGTAAAGTACCATTGCCTGTTGCAGTTCCTTCAACATCTAAGGTGCAGAATGTTCCTGATAATATAAGAGATTTTGTTTCTGAATCCATAAAGAAGGCTATGTCTGTTATTTCTCCTTCTAGTAAACATAAAAAATCTTTTAAAACTTCTCTCCCTACAGATGAATTTTTAACTGAACATCATCATTCTGATTCTGATGATTCCTCTGGTTCAGAGGATTCTGTCTCAGAGGTTGATGCTGATAAATCTTCATATTTATTTAAAATGGAATTTATTCGTTCTTTGCTTAAAGAAGTCCTAATTGCTTTAGAAATAGAGGATTCTGGTCCTCTTGATACTAAATCTAAACGTTTAAATAAGGTTTTTAAAACTCCTGTAGTTATTCCAGAAGTTTTTCCTGTCCCTGATGCTATTTCTGCAGTAATTTCCAAAGAATGGGATAATTTGGGTAATTCATTTACTCCTTCTAAACGTTTTAAGCAATTATATCCTGTGCCGCCTGACAGATTAGAATTTTGGGACAAGATCCCTAAAGTTGATGGGGCTATTTCTACCCTTGTTAAACGTACTACTATTCCTACGTCAGATGGTACTTCGTTTAAGGATCCTCTAGATAGGAAAATGGAGTCCTTTCTAAGAAAAGCTTATCTGTGTTCAGGTAATCTTCTTAGACCTGCTATATCTTTGGCTGATGTTGCTGCAGCTTCAACTTTTTGGTTGGAAACTTTAGCGCAACAAGTAACACATCGTGATTCTCATGATATTATTATTCTTCTTCAGCATGCTAATAATTTTATCTGTGATGCCATTTTTGATATTATCAGAGTTGATGTCAGGTTTATGTCTCTAGCTATTTTAGCTAGAAGAGCTTTATGGCTTAAAACTTGGAATGCTGATATGGCTTCTAAATCAACTTTACTTTCCATTTCTTTCCAGGGTAACAAATTATTTGGTTCTCAGTTGGATTCCATTATTTCAACTGTTACTGGTGGGAAAGGAACTTTTTTACCACAGGATAAAAAATCTAAAGGTAAAAACAGGGCTAATAATCGTTTTCGTTCCTTTCGTTTCAACAAAGAACAAAAGCCTGATCCTTCATCCTCAGGAGCAGTTTCAGTTTGGAGACCATCTCCAGTCTGGAATAAATCCAAGCCAGCTAGAAAGGCAAAGCCTGCTTCTAAGTCCACATGAAGGTGCGGCCCTCATTCCAGCTCAGCTGGTAGGGGGCAGGTTACGTTTTTTCAAGGAAATTTGGATCAATTCTGTTCACAATCTTTGGATTCAGAGCATTGTTTCAGAAGGGTACAGAATTGGTTTCAAGTTGAGACCTCCTGCAAAGAGATTTTTTCTTTCCCGTGTCCCAGCAAATCCAGTAAAAGCTCAAGCATTTCTGAAATGTGTTTCAGATCTAGAGTTGACTGGAGTAATTATGCCAGTTCCAGTTCCGGAACAGGGGATGGGGTTTTATTCAAATCTCTTCATTGTACCAAAGAAGGAGAATTCCTTCAGACCAGTTCTGGATCTAAAAATATTGAATCGTTATGTAAGGATACCAACGTTCAAGATGGTAACTGTAAGGACTAACTTACCTTTTGTTCAGCAAGGGAATTATATGTCCACAATAGATTTACAGGATGCATATCTGCATATTCCGATTCATCCAGTTCACTATCAGTTTCTGAGATTCTCTTTCCTAGACAAGCATTACCAGTTTGTGGCTCTGCCGTTTGGCCTAGCTACAGCTCCAAGAATTTTTTCAAAGGTTCTCGGTGCCCTGCTGTCTGTAATCAGAGAACAGGGTATTGTGGTATTTCCTTATTTGGACGATATCTTGGTACTTGCTCAGTCTTTACATTTAGCAGAATCTCATACGAATCGACTTGTGTTGTTTCTTCAAGATCATGGTTGGAGGATCAATTTACCAAAAAGTTCTTTGATTCCTCAGACAAAGGTAATCTTTCTGGGTTTCCAGATGGATTCAGTGTCCATGACTCTGTCTTTAACAGACAAGAGACGTTTAAAATTGATTACAGCTTGTCGAAACCTTCAGTCACAATCATTCCCTTCGGTAGCCTTATGCATGGAAATTCTAGGTCTTATGACTGCTGCATCGGACGCGATCCCCTTTGCTCGTTTTCACATGCGACCTCTTCAGCTCTGTATGCTGAAGCAATGGTGCAAGGATTACACGAAGATATCTCAATTAATATCTTTAAAACCGATTGTTCGACACTCTCTAACATGGTGGACAGATCACCATCGTTTAATTCAGGGGGCTTCTTTTGTGCTTCCGACCTGGACTGTAATTTCAACAGATGCAAGTCTCACAGGTTGGGGAGCTGTGTGGGGATCTCTGACGGCACAAGGAGTTTGGGAATCTCAGGAGGTGAGATTACCGATCAATATTTTGGAACTCCGTGCAATTTTCAGAGCTCTTCAGTTTTGGCCTCTTCTGAAAAGAGAATCGTTCATTTGTTTTCAGACAGACAATGTCACAACTGTGGCATACATCAATCATCAAGGAGGGACTCACAGTCCTCTGGCTATGAAAGAAGTATCTCGAATTTTGGTTTGGGCGGAATCCAGCTCCTGTCTAATCTCTGCGGTTCATATTCCAGGTGTAGACAATTGGGAAGCGGATTATCTCAGTCGCCAAACGTTGCATCCGGGCGAATGGTCTCTTCACCCAGAGGTATTTCTTCAGATTGTTCAAATGTGGGAACTTCCAGAAATAGATCTGATGGCGTCCCATCTAAACAAGAAACTTCCCAGGTATCTGTCCAGATCCCGGGATCCTCAGGCGGAGGCAGTGGATGCATTATCACTTCCTTGGAAGTATCATCCTGCCTATATCTTTCCGCCTCTATTTCTTCTTCCAAGAGTAATCTCCAAGATTCTGAAGGAATGCTCGTTTGTTCTGCTGGTAGCTCCGGCATGGCCTCACAGGTTTTGGTATGCGGATCTTGTCCGGATGGCCTCTTGCCAACCGTGGACTCTTCCATTAAGACCAGACCTTCTGTCACAAGGTCCTTTTTTCCATCAGGATCTGAAATCCTTAAATTTAAAGGTATGGAGATTGAACGCTTGATTCTTGGTCAAAGAGGTTTCTCTGACTCTGTGATTAATACTATGTTACAGGCTCGTAAATCTGTATCTCGAGAGATATATTATAGAGTCTGGAAGACTTATATTTCTTGGTGTCTTTCTCATCATTTTTCCTGGCATTCTTTTAGAATACCGAGAATTTTACAGTTCCTTCAGGATGGTTTAGATAAGGGTTTGTCCGCAAGTTCTTTGAAAGGACAAATCTCTGCTCTTTCTGTTCTTTTTCACAGAAAGATTGCTATTCTTCCTGATATTCATTGTTTTGTACAAGCTTTGGTTCGTATAAAATCTGTCATTAAGTCAATTTCTCCTCCTTGGAGTTTGAATTTGGTTCTGGGAGCTCTTCAAGCTCCTCCGTTTGAACCTATGCATTCATTGGACATTAAATTACTTTCTTGGAAAGTTTTGTTCCTTTTGGCCATCTCTTCTGCCAGAAGAGTTTCTGAATTATCTGCTCTTTCTTGTGAGTCTCCTTTTCTGATTTTTCATCAGGATAAGGCGGTGTTGCGAACTTCTTTTGAATTTTTACCTAAAGTTGTGAATTCCAACAACATTAGTAGAGAAATTGTGGTTCCTTCATTATGTCCTAATCCTAAGAATTCTAAGGAGAAATCGTTGCATTCTTTGGATGTTGTTAGAGCTTTGAAATATTATGTTGAAGCTACGAAATCTTTTCGTAAGACTTCTAGTCTATTTGTTATCTTTTCCGGTTCTAGAAAAGGCCAGAAAGCTTCTGCCATTTCTTTGGCATCTTGGTTGAAATCTTTAATTCATCTTGCCTATGTTGAGTCGGGTAAAACTCCGCCTCAGAGAATTACAGCTCATTCTACTAGGTCAGTTTCTACTTCCTGGGCGTTTAGGAATGAAGCTTCGGTTGACCAGATCTGCAAAGCAGCGACTTGGTCCTCTTTGCATACTTTTACTAAATTCTACCATTTTGATGTATTTTCTTCTTCTGAAGCAGTTTTTGGTAGAAAAGTACTTCAGGCAGCGGTTTCAGTTTGAATCTTCTGCTTATGTTTTTCGTTAAACTTTATTTTGGGTGTGGATTATTTTCAGCAGGAATTGGCTGTCTTTATTTTTATCCCTCCCTCTCTAGTGACTCTTGTGTGGAAAGATCCACTTCTTGGGTAGTCATTATCCCATACGTCACTAGCTCATGGACTCTTGCTAATTACATGAAAGAAAACATAATTTATGTAAGAACTTACCTGATAAATTCATTTCTTTCATATTAGCAAGAGTCCATGAGGCCCACCCTTTTTTGTGGTGGTTATGATTTTTGTATAAAGCACAATTATTCCAATTCCTTATTTTATATGCTTTCGCACTTTTTTTCTTATCACCCCACTTCTTGGCTATTCGTTAAACTGAATTGTGGGTGTGGTGAGGGGTGTATTTGTAGGCATTTTGAGGGTTGGGAAACTTTGCCCCTCCTGGTAGGAATGTATATCCCATACGTCACTAGCTCATGGACTCTTGCTAATATGAAAGAAATGAATTTATCAGGTAAGTTCTTACATAAATTATGTTTTTGGAACTCCGTGCAATTTTCAGAGCTCTTCAGTCATGGCCTCTTCTAAAGAGAGAATCGTTCATTTGTTTTCAGACAGACAATGTCACAACTGTGGCATATATCAATCATCAAGGAGGGACTCACAGTCCTCTGGCTATGAAAGAAGTATCTCGAATACTGGTATGGGCGGAATCCAGCTCCTGTCTAATCTCTGCGGTTCATATCCCAGGTATAGACAATTGGGAAGCGGATTATCTCAGTCGCCAAACGTTACATCCGGGCGAGTGGTCTCTTCACCCAGAGGTGTTTCTTCAGATTGTTCAAATGTGGGGACTTCCAGAAATAGTTCTGATGGCTTCTCATCTACACAAGAAACTTCCCAGGTATCTGTCCAGATCCAGGGATCCTCAGGCGGAAGCAGTGGATACATTGTCACTTCCTTGGAAGTATCATCCTGCCTATATTTTTCCGCCTCTAGTTCTTCTTCCAAGAGTAATCTCCAAGATTCTGAAGGAATGCTCCTTTTTTCTGCTGGTGGCTCCAGCATGGCCTCACAGGTTTTGGTATGCGGATCTTGTCCGCATGGCTTCTTGTCAACCGTGGACTCTTCCGTTAAGACCATACCTTCTGTCATAAGGTCCTTTTTTACCATCAGGATCTCAAATCCTTAAATTTAAAGGTATGGAGATTGAACGCTTGATTCTTAGTCAAAGAGGTTTCTCTGACTCTGTGTTTAATACTATGTTACAGGCTCGTAGATCTGTATCTAGAATGATATATTATCGAGTCTGGAAGACTTACATTTCTTGGTGTCTTTTTCATCATTTTTCCTGGCATTCTTTTAGAATTCCCAGAGTTTTACAGTTTCTTCAGGATGGTTTGGATAAAGGTTTGTCTGCAAGTTCCTTGAAAGGACAAATCTCTGCTCTTTCTGTTCTTTTTCACAGAAGGATTGATATTCTTCCTGATATTCATTGTTTTATACGAGCTTTGGTTCGTATAAAACCTGTTAAGTCATTTTCTCTTCCTTGGAGTTTGAATTTGGTTCTGGGGGCTCTTCAAGCTCCTCCGTTTGAACCTATGCATTCACTGGACATTAAATTACTTTCTTGGAAAGTTTTCTTTCTTTTAAATTTTTACCTAAGGTTGTGAATTCTAACAACATTAGTAGAGAAATTGTGGTTCCTTCATTATGTCCTAATCCTAAGAAATCTAAGGAGAGATCATTGCATTCTTTGGATGTTGTTAGAGCTTTGAAATATTATGTTGAAGCTACTAAGAATTTCCGAAAGACTTCTAGTCTATTTGTTATCTTTTCCGGTTCTAGGAAAGGTCAGAAGGCTTCTGCCATTTCTTTGGCATCTTGGTTGAAATCTTTAATTCATCATGCTTATGTCGAGTCGGGTAAATCTCCGCCTCAAAGGATTACAGCTCATTCTACTAGGTTAGTTTCTACTTCCTGGGCGTTTAGGAATGAAGCTTCGATTGATCAGATTTGCAAAGCGGCAACTTGGTCTTCTTTGCATACTTTTACTAAATTCTACCATTTTGATGTGTTTTCTTCTTCTGAAGCAGTTTTTGGTAGAAAAAATACTTCAGGCAGCTGTTTCAGTTTGATTCTTCTGCTTATAATTTCAGTTTTCTTCATTATAAGATTTAAACTTTATTTTGGGTGTGGATTATTTTTCAGCGGAATTGGCTGTCTTTATTTTATCCCTCCCTCTCTAGTGACTCTTGCGTGGAAGATCCACATCTTGGGTAGTCATTATCCCATACGTCACTAGCTCATGGACTCTTGCTAATTACATGAAAGAAAACATAATTTATGTAAGAACTTACCTGATGAATTCATTTCTTTCATATTAGCAAGAGTCCATGAGGCCCACCCTTTTTTTGTGGTGGTTATGATTTTTTTGTATAAAGCACAATTATTCAAATTCCTTGTTTTTTATGCTTTCGCACTTTTTTCTTATCACCCCACTTCTTGGCTATTCGTTAAACTGATTTGTGGGTGTGGTGAGGGGTGTATTTATAGGCATTTTGAGGTTTGGGAAACTTTGCCCCTCCTGGTAGGAATGTATATCCCATACGTCACTAGCTCATGGACTCTTGCTAATATGAAATAAATGAATTTATCAGGTAAGTTCTTACATAAATTATGTTTTTTGTCATTTATTATTATGTTTTTGTTATTAAGGGGTTAATCATCCATTTGCAAGTGGGTGCAATGCTCTGCTGACTTGTTAAATACACTGTAAAAATTTTGTTAGTGTAACTGCCTTTTTTCACTGTTATTGCAAATGTTGTCAAAATTTGTTTCTCTTAAAGGCACAGTAACGTTTTTTTATATTGCTTGTTAACTTGCTTTAAAGTGTTTTCCAAGCTTGCTAGTCTCATTGCTAGTCTGTACAAACATGTCTGAAACAGAGGATACTTGTTCATTATGTTTAAAAGCCATGGTGGAGCCCCATAGGAGAATGTGTACTAAATGTATTGATTTCACCTTAAACAGGAAAGATCAGTCTTTATCTATAAAAGAATTGTCATTAGAGGGGTCTGTCGAGGGGGAAGTTATGCCGACTAACTCTCCCCACGTGTCGGACCCTTCGCCTCCTGCTCAAGGGACGCACGCTAATATGGCGCCAAGTACATCAGGGACGCCCATAGCGATTACTTTGCAGGACATGGCTGCAATCGTGAATAATACCCTGTCAGAGGTATTATCCAGATTGCCTGAATTGAGAGGCAAGCGCGATAGCTCTGGGGTTAGACGAGATACAGAGCGCGTAGCTGCTGTAAGAGCCATGTCTGATACTGCGTCACAATATGCAGAACCTGAGGACGGAGAGCTTCAGTCTGTGGGTGACGTCTCTTAATCGGGGAGACCTGATTCAGAGATTTCTAATTTTAAATTTAAGCTTGAGAACCTCTGTGTATTGCTTGGGGAGGTATTAGCTGCTCTGAATGACTGTGACACAATTGCAGTGCCAGAGAAATTGTATAGGCTGGATAAATACTATGCAGTGCCGGTGAGTACGGATGTTTTTTCAATACCTAAAAGTCTTACAGAAATTATTAGTAAAGAGTGGGATAGGCCCGGTGTGCCCTTTTCCCCACCTCCTATATTTAGAAAAATGTTTCCAATAGATGCCACTACACGGGACTTATGGAGACTGTCCCTAAGGTGGAGGGAGCAGTTTCTACTTTAGCAAAGCGTACCACTATCCCGGTTGAGGACAGTTGCGCTTTTTCAGATCCAATGGATAAAAAATTAGAGGGTTACCTTAAGAAAATGTTTATTCAACAAGGTTTTATTTTACAGCCCCTTGCATGCATTGCTCCTGTCACTGCTGCGGCGGCATTCTGGTTTGAGGCCCTGGAAGAGGCCATCCATACAGCTCCATTGACTGAAATTGTTGACAAGCTTAGAACTCTTAAGCTAGCTAACTCATTTGTTTCTGATGCCATTGTTCATTTGACTAAACTAACGGCTAAGAATTCCGGATTCGCCATCCAGGCGCATAGGGCGCTATGGCTCAAATCCTGGTCAGCTGATGTGACTTCAAAGTCTAAATTACTCAACATTCCTTTCAAGGGGCAGACCTTATTCGAGCCTGGTTTGAAAGAAATTATTGCTGACATTACTGGAGGTAAGTGTCATACCCTTCCTCAGGACAGGGCCAAATCAAAGGCCAAACAGTCTAATTTTCGTGCCTTTCGAAATTTCAAGGCAGGTGCAGCATCAACTTCCTCTGCTTCAAAACAAGAGGGAACTTTTGCTCAATCCAAGCAGGCCTGGAAACCTAACCAGTCCTGGAACAAGGGCAATCTTCTGGACTTCAAAGCTTCTCCTCCACAAGGGAGATTTCACCTTTCAAGATTATCTGCAAACCAGATAAAGAAAGAGGCATTCCTAAGCAGCGTACAAGATCTCCTTGTAATGGGAGTGATCCATCCAGTTCCGCGGATGGAACAAGGACAGGGGTTTTATTCAAATCTGTTTGTGGTTCCCAAAAAAGAGGGAACCTTCAGACCAATTTTGGATTTAAAGATCCTAAACAAATTCCTCAGAGTTCCGTCATTCAAGATGGAAACTATTCGAACCATTTTACCCATGATCCAAGAGGGTCAGTACATGACCACAGTGGACTTAAAGGATGCCTACCATCACATTCCGATTCACAAGAATCATCATCAGTTCCTGAGGTTTGCCTTTCTAGACAGAAATTACCAATTTGTAGCTCTTCCATTCGGGTTGGCTACAGCCCCAAGAATTTTTACAAAGGTTCTGGGCTCACTTCTGGCGGTCCTAAGACCGCGAGGCATAGCGGTGGCTCCTTACCTGGACGATATCCTGATACAGGCGTCAAGCTTTCAAATTGCCAAATCTCATACAGAGATAGTTCTGGCATTCCTGAGGTCGCATGGGTGGAAAGTGAACGAAGAAAAGAGTTCTCTATCTCCTCTCACGAGGGTTTCCTTCCTAGGGACTCTAATAGATTCTGTAGAAATGAAAATTTACCTGACGGAGTCCAGGTTATCAAAACTTCTAAATGCTTGCCGTGTTCTTCACTCCATTCCGCGCCCCACGGTGGCTCAGTGCATGGAAGTAATCGGCTTAATTGTAGCGGCGATGGACATAGTGCCATTCGCGCGCCTGCATCTCAGACCGCTGCAATTATGCATGCTCAGTCAGTGGAATGGGGATTACACAGATTTGTCCCCTCTACTAAATCTGGATCAGGAAACCAGAGATTCTCTTCTCTGGTGGTTATCTTGGGCCCATCTGTCCAAGGATATGACCTTTCGCAGACCAGATTGGACAATTGTAACAACAGATGCCAGCCTTCTAGGTTGGGGTGCAGTCTGGAACTCCCTGAAGGCTCAGGGCTCATGGACTCAGGAGGAGAAACTCCTCCCAATAAAATATTCTGGAGTTAAGAGCAATATTCAATGCTCTTCTGGCTTGGCCTCAGCTAGCAACACTGAGGTTCATCAGATTTCAGTCGGACAACATCACGACTGTGGCTTACATCAACCATCAAGGGGGAACCAGGAGTTCCCTAGCGATGTCAGAAGTCTCCAAGATAATTCGCTGGGCAGAGACTCACTCTTGCCACCTGTCAGCGATCCATATCCCAGGTGTAGAGAACTGGGAGGCGGATTTTCTAAGTCGTCAGACTTTTCATCCGGGGGAATGGGAACTCCATACGGAGATATTTGCTCAATTGGTTCTCCGTTGGGGCAAACCAGAATTGGATCTCATGGCGTCTCGCCAGAACGCCAAGCTTCCTTGTTACGGATCCAGGTCCAGGGACCCAGAAGCGGCACTGATAGATGCTCTAGCAGCGCCTTCGTTCTTCAACCTGGCTTATGTGTTTCCACCGTTTCCTCTGCTCCCTCGTCTGATTGCCAAAATCAAACAGGAAAGAGCATTGGTGATATTGGTAGCGCCTGCGCGGCCACGCAGGACCTGGTATGCAGACCTAGTGGACATGTCATCCTTTCCACCATGGACTCTGCCTCTGAGACAAGACCTTCTAATACAAGGTCCTTTCAATCATCCGAATCTACTTTCTCTGAAACTGACTGCATGGAGATTGAACGCTTGATCCTATCAAAGCGTGGCTTCTCCGAGTCACTAATTGATACCTTAATACAGGCACGAAAGCCTGTCACCAGGAAAATTTACCACAAGATATGGCGTAAATATCTTCATTGGTGTGAATCCAAGAATTACTCATGGAGTAGGGTTAGGATTCCTAGGATATTGTCCTTCCTCCAAGAGGGTTTGGACAAAGGATTATCAGCTAGTTCTTTAAAGGGACAGATTTCTGCTCTGTCTATTCTTTTACACAAGCGTCTGGCAGAAGTTCCAGACGTTCAGGCATTTTGTCAGGCTTTAGTTAGAATTAAGCCTGTGTTTAAACCTGTTGCTCCTCCATGGAGCTTAAACTTGGTTCTTAGAGTTCTTCAAGGGGTTCCGTTTGAACCCCTTCATTCTATTGATATCAAACTTCTTTCATGGAAAGTTCTTTTTCTGATGGCTATTTCCTCGGCTCGAAGAGTCTCAGAGTTATCTGCCTTACACTGTGATTCTCCTTATCTGATCTTTCATTCAGATAAAGTTGTTCTGCGTGCAAAACCTGGGTTTTTACCTAAGGTGGTTTCTAACAAGAATATCAATCAAGAGATTGTTGTTCCATCATTATGTCCTAATCCTTCTTCAAAGAAGGAACGTCTTTTGCATAATCTAGACATAGTGCGTGCCTTGAAGTTTTACTTACAGGTTACTAAAGATTTTCGCCAAACATCTAACCTGTTTGTTGTTTACTCTGGACAGAGGAGAGGTCAGAAGGCCTCGGCAACCTCTTTCTTTTTGGCTTCGGAGTATAATCCGTTTAGCCTATGAGACTGCTGGACAGCAGCCTCCTGAAAGGATTACAGCTCATTCTACTAGAGCTGTGGCTTCCACTTGGGCCTTTAAAAATGAGGCCTCTGTTGAACAGATTTGCAAGGCTGCAACTTGGTCTTCCCTTCATACTTTTTCCAAATTTTACAAATTTGATACTTTTGCTTCTTCGGAGGCTGTTTTTGGGAGAAAGGTTCTACAGGCAGTGGTTCCTTCCGTTTAAGTTCCTGCCTTGTCCCTCCCATCATCAGTGTACTTTAGCTTTGGTATTGGTATCCCACAAGTAATGGATGATCCGTGGACTGGATACACTTAACAAGAGAAAACATAATTTATGCTTACCTGATAAATTTATTTCTCTTGTAGTGTATCTAGTCCACGGCCCGCCCTGTCCTTTTCAGGCAGGTCTAAATTTTAATTAAACTACAGTCACCACTGCACCCTATGGTTTCTCCTTTCTCGGCTTGTTTCAGTCGAATGACTGGATATGGCAGTGAGGGGAGGAGCTATATAGCAGCTCTGCTGTGGGTGATCCTCTTGCAACTTCCTGTTGGGAAGGAGAATATCCCACAAGTAATGGATGATCCGTGGACTGGATACACTACAAGAGAAATAAATTTATCAGGTAAGCATAAATTATGTTTTTTCTGGGACATATTACCTCAGAATAGACTGTATGTTTGCATCTCTGTGATGTGGAACTTTATGTAACTTTATCCCTATGTGTGAAAGGTGATTCAGTTAGGGGGCAGTTTTTTCTGCAGTCTCAGAAACAGCATGATAATGCAGGAAATGTGGTTGTAAATCCCTGCTTTTTCATGTCTTTTGAACATGCAGCGTGTATGTGTCGGCGTAATGGTAAACATCAGCCGACAGAGAGGTATGTTATGTCCTCACTCCCAATGGATCTATCTTATAAACTGCCGACAGGGAGGTTTATTCTATACACGCTGCTATACTTGTGTTCTGTTTTTTTACTTGACTCTCAACGGCTTCTGTTAGTAACTAGATCAGCCGACAGGGAGGTTATTTTTATTCACATGCGGTGTGTTGTCGACGAATGAAGCCGACTGGGAGATTGCTACTCTGTTGATGCTTTATGGAAAACATGGGGAATTTCTTTATTGTCTTCGACGGCTCGCTGTGAATTATGTGCGGCCAGTGAAGTTCAACTCATACGCCCACGATGGGCGTAGCTCCGGTGCGCACCATTGTTTGCGCGCATTTTGCATTTTTTTTTCTCTTTGAATGTAATATGGGGAATTTATTGCAGGGCCGTGAGGTCTAAAGACAAGGTACTTCCGACGGCTCGCTTTGTCAAAGCAATATGCAGCCTGGGAGTTTAACCTTTTCTCCCCTTCTCTTCCGGAGTATTTTATTTTCAACTGCGCAAGAGGAAGTGTGCAGTCACTGGTCCTATTACGCGTTGTAAATATATTTGGCGTAATTAGGACCGGAGTCTGTCTTCCTGTTTGCAGTGCATTTCCGTATCGCACTCAGTTAGTTTTCAATCCCTGAAGGCACCTCAGCAGCCTAATGCTGATTGTCACTACTAACTTGCTGCCTTGGTTCTATTCACAGGCAATAAAGAGTTACGTATCAAGGAACAGAGGACAGTTTCCTTTTTTGCTATGCAGATTGAGTCTCTTCATCCTTTAATGATGTAGGATGAAACAGCACGCAATATAGAGAGTTCCTTCTAAGATTTAAAAGAACAGTATTGTTTGTTCTGTGTACATGTTATTAAATGTTTTTCAGCCGTTCCTTATGTATTCATCTTTGGTGATTATAGGATGAAACAAGAGCACTCAAGTATGGCGTTATTTTTTCACATTAAAGGAACAGTAACGTTTTTTTATGTGAAGAATGTATTAAAATGTATTTCTCTTGTTAGGTGTATCCAGTCTACGGATCATCCATTACTTGTGGGATATTCTCCTTCCCAACAGGAAGTTGCAAGAGGATCACCCACAGCAGAGCTGCTATATAGCTCCTCCCCTAACTGCCATATCCAGTCATTCTCTTGCAAGCTCTCAACATAGCTGGAGGTAGTAAGAGGAAAGTGGTAAAATATAGTTGTTTTTTTCTTCAATCAAAAGTTTATTGTTTTTAAATGGTACCGGAGTGTACTATTTTATCTCAGGCAGCATTTAGAAGAAGAATCTGCCTGGGTTTTTCTATGATCTTAGCAGAAGTAACTAAGATCCACTGCTATTCTCACATATGTCTGAGGAGTGAGGTAACTTCAGAGGGAGAATGGCGTGCAGGGTATCCTGCAATAAGGTATGTGCAGTTAAGTTTTTCTAGGGATGGAATTTGCTAGAAAATGCTGCTGATACCGGATTAATGTAAGTTAAAGCCTAAATACAGTGATTTA
This sequence comes from Bombina bombina, assembly GCF_027579735.1. Lineage (NCBI taxonomy): Eukaryota > Metazoa > Chordata > Amphibia > Anura > Bombinatoridae > Bombina > Bombina bombina. The sequence goes on along the minus strand of NC_069504.1, from coordinate 219,716,576 downwards.
ATAGCGACTAGTATCAGGCTTGCTATCAGAGGTATATACTCTGATTAATGTGCAATATAAAACGTTTGCTGGCATGTTTAATCGTTTTTATATATGCTTTGGTGATAAAACTTATTGGGGCCTAGTTTTTTCCACATGGCTGGCTTTATTTTTGCTAGAAACAGTTTCCTGAGGCTTTCCACTGTTATAGTATAAAAGTTACAGTTGGTGCAGTTAAAATTACAAACTGTGACATTCAGCTTCCCTCAGCAGTCCCCTGCATGCTATAGGACATCTCTGAAGGGCTCAAAAGGCTTCAAAAGTAGGAGCTGTGGCAGTTGTTATGACTGTTTAAAAAACATATTTTTCGATTTGTTAATCTGTTTTTTGTATTAAGGGGTTAATCATCCATTTGCAAGTGGGTGCAATGCTCTGCTAACTTGTTACATACACTGTAAAAATTTCGTTAGTTTAACTGCCTTTTTTCACTGTTATTTCAAATTTTGTCAAAATTTGTTTCTCTTAAAGGCACAGTAACGTTTTTTTATATTGCTTATCTTGATTTAAAGGGTTTTCCAAGCTTGCTAGTCTCATTGCTAGTCTGTATAAACATGTCTGACATAGAGGAAACTCCTTGTTCATTATGTTTAAAAGCCATGGTGGAACCCCATAGGAGAATATGTACTAAATGTATTGATTTCACTTTAAACAATAAAGATCAGCTGTTATCTTTAAAAGAATTATCACCAGAGGATTCTGACGAGGGGGAAGTTATGCCGACTAACTCTCCCCACGTGTCGGACCCTTTGACTCCCGCTCAAGGGGCTCACGCTAAAATGGCGCCAAGTACATCAAAGACGCCCATAGCGATTACTTTGCAGGACATGGCGGCAATCATGGATAATACCCTGTCAGCGGTATTAGCCAGACTGCCTGAATTCAGAGGAAAGCGCAATAGCTCTGGGGTTAGACGTAATACAGAGCATGCAGATGTTTTAAGGCCCATGTCTGATACTGCGTCACAATATGCAGAAGCTGAGGAAGAGCTTCAGTCTGTGGGTGACGTCTCTGACTCGGGGAAACTTGATTCAGATGTGTCTACTTTTAAATTTAAGCTTGAGAACCTCCGGGTGTTGCTTGGAGAGGTTTAGCTGCTCTGAATGACTGTGACACAATTGCAGTGCCAGAGAAATTGTGTAGACTGGATAAATACTACGCGGTGCCGGTGTGTACTGACGTTTTTCCAATACCTAAAAGGTTTACAGAAATTATTACTAAGGAGTGGGACAGACCCGGTGTGCCGTTTCCCCCCCCCCCCCCCCCCCCCCCCCCTATTTTTAGAAAAATGTTTCCTATAGACGCCACCACACGGGACTTATGGCAGACGGTCCCTAAGGTGGAGGGAGCAGTTTCTACTTTAGCAAAGCGTACCACTATCCCTGTCGAGGACAGTTGTGCTTTTTCAGATCCAATGGATAAAAGATTAGGTTACCTTAAGAAAATGTTTATTCAACAAGGTTTTATCCTGCAGCCCCTTGCATGCATTGCTCCTGTCACTGCTGCTGCGGTGTTCTGGTTTGAGTCGCTGGAAGAGGCCTTTCAGACAGCTACTCCATTGACTGAAATACTTGACAAGCTTAGAACACTTAAGCTAGCTAATTCTTTTGTTTCTGATGCCATTGTTCATTTGACTAAACTAACTGCTAAGAATTCTGGATTTGCCATCCAGGCGCGTAGGGCGCTATGGCTTAAATCTTGGTCAGCTGACGTGACTTCAAAGTCTAAATTACTTAACATTCCCTTCAAGGGGCAGACCCTATTCGGGCCTGGTTTGAAGGAAATTATTGCTGACATTACTGGAGGTAAGGGTCATACCCTTCCTCAGGACAGGGCCAAATCAAGGGCCAAACAGTCTAATTTTCGTGCCTTTTGAAACTTCAAGGCAGGTGCAGCATCAACTTCCTCTGCTACAAAACAAGAGGGAACTTTTGCGCAATCCAAGCCGGCCTGGAAATCTAACCAGGCCTGGAGCAAAGGCAAGCAGGCCAGAAAGCCTGCTGCTGCCTCTAAGACAGCATGAAGGAACGGCCCCTTATCCGGCAACGGATCTAGTAGGGGTCAGACTTTCTCTCTTCGCCCAGGCGTGGGCAAGAGATGTTCAGGATCCCTGGGCATTGGAGATCATATCTCAGGGATATCTTCTGGACTTCAAAGCTTCCCCCCCACAAGGGAGATTTCACCTTTTGAGATTATCTGTAAACCAGATAAAGAAAGAGGCATTCTTACGCTGTGTGCAAGACCTCCTAATAATGGGAGTGATCCATCCAGTTCCACAGATGGAACAAGGACAGGGATTTTATTCAAATCAGTTTGTGGTTCCCAAAAAAGAGGGAACCTTCAGACCAATTTTGGATCTAAAGATCTTAAACAAATTCCTCAGAGTTCCATCGTTCAAAATGGAAACTATTCGGACAATCCTACCTATGATCCAGGAGGGTCAGTACATGACCACAGTGGATTTGAAGGATGCTTACCTTCACATACCGATTCACAAAGATCATCATTGGTTCCTAAGGTTTGCCTTTCTAGACAGGCATTACCAGTTTGTGGCTCTTCCCTTCGGGTTAGCTACAGCCCCAAGAATTTTTACAAAGGTTCTGGGGTCTCTTCTGGCGGTCCTAAGACCACGGGTCATAGCAGTGGCACCTTATCTAGACGACGTCCTGATACAGGCGTCAAACTTCCAAATTGCCAAATCTCATACGGACATAGTGTTGGCATTTCTGAGGTCGCATGGGTGGAAAGTGAACGAGGGAAAGAGTTCTCTATCACCCCTCACAAGGGTTTCCTTCCTAGGAACTCTGATAGATTCTGTAGAAATGAAAATGTACCTGATGGAGTCCAGGTTATCAAAGCTTCTAAATTCCTGCCGTGTTCTTCACTACATTCCGCGCCCTTCGGTGGCTCAGTGCATGGAAGTGATCGGCTTAATGGTAGCGGCGATGGACATAGTGCCATTTGCGCGCCTACATCTCAGACCGCTGCAATTATGCATGCTCAGTCAGTGGAATGGGGATTACACAGATTTGTCCCCTCTGCTAAATCTGGATCAAGAGACCAGAGATTCTCTTCTCTGGTGGCTATCTCGGGTCCATCTGTCCAAAGGTATGACATTTCGCAGGCCAGATTGGACAATTGTAACAACAGATGCCAGCCTTCTAGGTTGGGGTGCAGTCTGGAATTCCCTGAAGACTCAGGGATCGTGGACTCAGGAGGAGAAACTCCTCCCAATAAATATTCTGGAGTTAAGAGCAATATTCAATGCTCTTCTAGCTTGGCCTCAGCAACCCTGAGGTTCATCAGATTTCAGTCGGACAACATCACGACTGTGGCTTACATCAACCATCAAGGGGGGACCAGGAGCTCCCTAGCGATGTTAGAAGTCTCCAAGATAATTCGCTGGGCAGAGACTCACTCTTGCCACCTATCAGCGATCCATATCCCAGGTGTAGAGAACTGGGAGGCGGATTTTCTAAGTCAGACTTTTCATCCGGGGGAGTGGGAACTCCATCCGGAGGTGTTTGCTCAATTGGTTCATCGTTGGGGCACACCAGAATTGGATCTCATGGCGTCTCGCCAGAACGCCAAGCTTCCTTGTTACGGATCCAGGTCCAGGGACCCAGAAGCGACGCTGATAGATGCTCTAGCAGCACCGTGGTTCTTCAACCTGGCTTATGTGTTTCCACCGTTTCCTCTGCTCCCTCGACTGATTGCCAAAATCAAACATTAGAGAGCATCAGTGATCTTGATCTCGCCTGCGTGGCCACGCAGGACCTGGTATTCAGACCTGGTGGACATGTCATCCTTTCCACCTTGGCCTCTGCCTCTGAGACAAGACCTTCTACTACAAGGTCCTTTCAATCATCCAAATCTAATTTCTCTGAGACTGACTGCCTGGAGATTGAACGCTTGATTTTATCAAGGCGTGGCTTCTCCGAGTCAGTCATTGATACCTTAATACAGGCACGAAAGCCTGTAACCAGGAAAATCTACCTTAAGATATGGCGCAAATATCTTCATTGGTGTGAATCCAAGAATTACTCATGGAGTAAGGTTAGGATTCCTAGGATATTGTCCTTTCTCCAAGAGGGTTTGGATAAAGGATTATCAGCTAGTTCTTTAAAGGGACAGAATTCTGCTCTGTCTATCCTTTTGCACAAGCGTCTGGCAGAGGTTCCAGGCGTCCAGGCATTTTGTCAGGCTTTAGTTAGAATTAAGCCTGTGTTTAAACCTGTTGCTCCTCCATGGAGCTTAAACTTGGTTCTTAAGGTTCTTCAAGGAGTTCCGTTTGAACCCCTTCATTCCATTGATATCAAACTTTTATCTTGGAAAGTTCTGTTTTTGATGGCTATTTCCTCGGCTCGTAGAGTCTGAGTTATCAGCTTTACAATGTGATTCTCCTTATCTGATTTTCCATACAGATAAAGTAGTTCTGCGTACAAAACCTGGGTTTTTACCTAAGGTAGTTTCCAACAAGAATATCAATCAAGAGATTGTTGTTCCATCATTGTGTCCTAATCCTTCAAAGAAGGAACGTCTTTTACATAATTTGGACGTAGTCCGTGCTTTAAAGTTTTACTTACAAGCGACTAAAGATTTTCGTCAAACATCTTCCCTGTTTGTTGTTTACTCTGGACAGAGGAGAGGTCAAAAGGCTTCGGCAACCTCTTTCTTTTTGGCTTCGGAGCGTAATACGCTTAGCCTATGAGACTGCTGGACAGCAGCCCCCTGAAAGGATTACAGCTCATTCTACTAGAGCTGTGGCTTCCACCTGGGCCTTTAAAAATGAGGCTTCTGTTGAACAGATTTGCAAAGCGGCGACTTGGTGTTCGCTTCATACCTTTTCAAAATTTTACAAATTTGATACTTTTGCTTCTTCGGAGGCTATTTTTGGGAGAAAGGTTCTACAGGCAGTGGTCCCTTCCATTTAAGTACCTGCCTTGTCCCTCCCTTCATCCGTGTACTTTAGCTTTGGTATTGGTATCCCACAAGTAATGGATGATCCGTGGACTGGATACACCTAACAAGAGAAAACATAATTTATGCTTACCTGATAAATTTATTTCTCTTGTGGTGTATCCAGTCCACGGCCCGCCCTGTCCTTTTTAAGTCACCACTGCACCCTATGGTTTCTCCTTTCTCGGCTAGTTTCGGTCGAATGACTGGATATGGCAGTTAGGGGAGGAGCTATATAGCAGCTCTGCTGTGGGTGATCCTCTTGCAACTTCCTGTTGGGAAGGAGAATATCCCACAAGTAATGGATGATCCGTGGACTGGATACACCACAAGAGAAATAAATTTATCAGGTAAGCATAAATTGTTTTTATTTTTTATCTTACTCCCTTTAAGACAACAATTGCTGTTGGGAGTTTGTTTCCACTTCAAAGTTATGCCACAAGGTTCTCCTATCGGGGTTCCTTAAACTTTTATTATGCCCTAACTATTTTATGACCCACAGGCGGTGCTCTGCGGTTCCTAGCTAAGACCTTGCTTTTGCTTTTGCTTTTCATAGCAATGTCTTTTTGCAGAGGTGTTTGGCTGTTTTCTGCACGGCAGAAATAATCCATTTCTTTAAAAATTAAAGAGACAGTAACTTTTTTTCTGTATGACTTTTATTACAGGAATTGCAGCTGTTTTTGGTTTGTTCACTCATCCTTTGTGACGATGGATGGCACAAACTCTCTCAAGCATGAGTTTCTTTCAGACTTTAAGTGACAGTTGCGTCTTGTTCTGTGGACATTGTAATTAATGACTTTCAACAGTTTTTACTTTGTTAATTCATCCCTTAAGGGATGATGAGACAAACACACTCAAGCCTAGAGTTAATTTTCCGAATTGGAAGGACAGCTATTCCCTTTTCAGCGATTGCTGTTTGGGAGTCTGTTATCAACTGGCCATATTTCCCCAGACCGGACAGATAGCTCGGCATGTTAATGCACTGTGGCTAAGCTCTGTAGCTACCCAAGGGTTGCAGCTTCGATCCCCTGCGAGGTCTACTCTGCCTTTCATCCTTCCGGGGTTGATGAAATGAGCAGCGCCTTGAGATCCTTACAGGTGATTAGAAGCGCTTTAAAGGCTAATGTAGCCTAGTGGTTAGCTTTGCATAGGATTTAGAATTATTCTGACGGTTTCTCCATGTTGCTGAGAATTTCAGTTTCAGATAGAGTTGGTGTCTTGGGCGTTCTGTATTTACAGGTTCCCATATCCGTGTCAGCTACAAGGCTGGACCTTCCTTGGGGGAGAAGGAGTGGTTTCGAAAATCACCACGTGAATTGAGCTACCCCTAGAGGATGGTTCTAATGGGTTCCATTTAGTTATGGGACACTCTCTAGGGTTTCTTATGGCGACCATCTATGTCCTTTGCTGCCGTCACTGGTGTGGCGGCATATTGGCTAATTAATTTATTTCACTTCTCCCTTCCTGTTATCACGCTGGGAGCATTTGATGGCCCTATTCCAGCTCTTGGTATATTTTGATAGAGCTTTAGTTTATGGCTATGTGTTCTATGACTACGATCTTGGTGACCGGCAGGGTCAATATATGACTACCGTGGATTTAAAGGATGCATAACTTCATATTCCTATCCACAAAGATCATCACAAGATCCTAAGGTTTGCCTTTCTGGACAAAAAATTTCAGTTTGTGGCCTTTCCTTTCGGTCTGGCTACAGCACCCAGAATTTTCATAAAGGTTCTGGGGTCTCTGCTGGTGGTTCTCAAGCTGCGGGGCATTGCAGTGGCGCCTTATCTGGACGATATTCTGATCCAGACGTCGTCTTATCAGCTGACAGTCTCATACCAACATTGTGCTGTCCTTTCTAAGGACTCACGGGTGGAAGGTGAATAGAAAAGAGTTCACTAATTCCACAGTCAAGGGTTCCTTTCCTAGGAACTCTAATAGACTCTATATCTGTGAAAATCTCCTTAACGGAAGTCAGAAAATTAAAGATTCTGAATACATGCCATCCTCTTCAGTCCAATCCTCGGCCATCAGTGGCTCAGTGCATGGAGATAATTGGATTGATGGTGGCGGCAATGGACATCATTCCGTTTACTCGTTTTCATCTCAGGCCTCTACAACTGAGCATGCTCAGACAGTGGAATGGAGATTATGCAAATTTGTCTCCTCAGATAGATCTAGATCAGGAGACAAGAGACTCTCTTCTTTGGTGGTTGTCGCAGGATCATCTGTTCCGCAGACCCTCATGGGTGATAGTGACAACTGACGCTAGTCTTATAGGATGGGGTGCAGTCTGGAATTCCATGAAGACTCAGGGTGTGTGGACTCGGTCGGAGTCTCTACTTCATATCAATATTCTGGAGTGGAGGGCAATATTCAATGCTCTTCAGGCTTGGCCTCAGTTTGCTTCGGCCAAATTCATCCGATTTCAGTCGGACAACATCACGACTGTGGCTTACATCAATCATCAGGGAGGAACAAGGAATTCCTTAGCGATGACAGAAGTATCCAAGATAATTCGGTGGGCGGAGACCCACTCTTATCTGTCAGCAATCTACATCCCAGGAGACTGGAAAGCAGATTTTTTTGAGCAGACAGACTTTTTCGTCCGTGGGAATGGGAACGCCATCCGGAGGTCTTTGCCGCCCTGATTCCCAGATGGGCAGGTCGGAGCTGGATCTCATGGCATCTCGTCAGAATGCCAAGCTCCCGAGATACGGCTCCAGGTCCAGGGATCCTCAGGCCGAACTGATAGATGCCTTGGTAGTGCCTTGGTCGTTCAACCTAGCTTATGTGTTTCCACCGTTTGTTCTACTTTCCAGGGTGATTGCTAGGATCAAACCGGAGAGGTCTTCAGTGATTCTCATAGCTCCTGCGTGGCCTCACAGGACTTGGTATGTCGATCTGGTGGACATGTCCTCTTTGCCACCGGGGAAGCTTCCATTGAGGCAGGACCTTCTCATTCAGGGACCCTTCCATTATCCAAATCTAATTTATCCACAGCTGACTGCTTGGAGATTGAACACTTGCTTTTATCTAAGCAAGGGTTCTCTGATTCGGTCATTGCTACTTTGATTCAGGCATGTAAGCCTGTTACTAGAAAAATTTACCATAAGATATGGCGTAAATATCTTTATTGGTGCGTATCCAAGGGCTACTCATGGAGTAAGATTAGGATTCCTAGGATTTTATCCTTTCTCCAAGAAGGATTGGGGAAAGGGTTATCAGCAAGTTTCTTAAAGGGACAACTTTCTGCTTTGTCTGTTTTGTTACATAAACGTCTGGCAGATATTCCGGATGTTCAATCTTTTTGTCAGGCTTTGACTAGAATCAGTCAATTGCTCCTCCTTGGAGTTTGAATTTAGTTCTTAATGTTCTTCAAGGGGTTCTGTTTGAACCTATGCATTCCATAGATATTACGTTGTTATCTTGGAAAGTGTTATTTTTGGTTGCCATTTCTTCTGCTCGCAGAGTTTCTGAGCCTTCTGTATTACAATGTTATTCACCTAATCTTATTTTTCTTTCCGATAAGGTTGTGTTGCATACCAAGCCTGGTTTTCTTCCTAAGGTTGCTTCTAACAAGAATATTAATCAGGAAATTGTTGTTCCTTCATTGTGTCCTAATCCTCCTAAAAAGGAGCGTCTGTTACAGAATTTTGACGTAGTCCGTGCCCTGAAGTTCTACTTGCAGGCGACTAAGGAATTTCGTCAATCATCTTCTTTGTTGTATTTTCTAGGAAACGTAGGGGTCAGAAAGCTATGGCTACCTCTCTCTTTTTGGCTGAAGAGTATCATCCGTTTTGCATATGAGACTGCTGGACAGCAGCCTCCTGAACGAATTGCGGCTCTTTCCACTAGGGCTATGGCTTCCTCATGGGCATTTTAAAAATGATGCTTCTGTTGAACAGATTTGCAAGGCTGCAACTTGGTCGTCTCTTCACTTTTCTCTTGCAAGGTGTATTCAGTCCACGGATTCATCCTTACTTGTGGGATATTCTCCTTCCCTACAGGAAGTGGCAAAGAGAGCACACAGCAGAGCTGTCCATATAGCTCCCCCCCTAGCTCCACCCCCCAGTCATTCTCTTTGCTGTGTTAACGCACTAGGTTCTCTCTCAGGGAGGGTAAAGTGAATGTGGTGTTAGAATTGTAGTTTTATATCTTCAATCAAGAGTTTATTTTTAAATGGTACCGGTTTGTACTATTTACTCTCTAGCAGAAAAGTGATGAATATTTCTGCTGAGAGGAAAATGATTTTAGCATGTTGTAACTAAAATCCACTGCTGTTCCCACACAGGACTGAGGAGTACCAGAAAACTTCAGTTGGGGGGAACATTTTGCAGGCTTGACTGCAATGAGGTATGTTCAGTCATTTATTTATAGACAAGATTGAGATAATGCTAGAAGACTGACAAGATCCCCATGTGGGGAGGGTTTAGCTATGTTCTGAGACTTAGTATAGAATTGAATGCTTACATGACAGGGCTAAATATGCTGGTTGACACTAATGCAGGGCAATCGATTATTTATTAAAAAATACTAATTGGAGACACCTTTTTAGGCACTTTGGAGTGTTTTACTGGGGTTATTATCCACATGGCATAAATTTAGTCACTTAGAAGTGATTTTTGTAGGCCTCACAACTCCTGAGTGGAGTGGGAGAGGCCTAATTTCGTGCCTCAGATGTGCACTTAGAATTGAGAGACTGTTTCATGCTGCTTCACATGGAGGGTCCAGCTGCTGATTGAGGGCCTAGAAGAAGCTTTATTTCCCCGAAACTGATCCCTAAGGGCAGGTAGGGCCACAGTAGTAAGCTGTGGCAATGTCCTGTAGTTTGTTAACAGGTTGTTGGCTTTAGGCTGCTCCGGTTTGGGCATTAAGAGGTTAATCGTTCTGAAACTTGCTGTGCAATCATATTAAAGCCTTAGGTACATACTGTGAAAATTTCAAAAGGATTGGTGCATTTTTCACTGTTTTGTAAAATTGTGTGCTCTTGTTGGCTTTAGGCTGCTCCGGTTTGGGCATTAAGGGGTTAATCTTTTGAAACTTGCTGTGCAATCTTATTAAAGCCTTAGGTACATACTGTGAAAATTTCAAAAGGATTGGTGCATTTTTCACTGTTTTGTAAAATTGTGTGCCCTTTTTATTACTTAAAGGTACAGTAACGTTTTTTTCAAATTGTGTTTTTTATTTGATTAAAGCGTTTTCCAAGCTTGCTTGTGTATGCTACTAGTCTGTTAAACATGTCTGACACTAAGGAAAATCCTTGTTCAATGTGTTTAGAAGCCATGGTGGAACCCCCTCTCAGAATGTGTCCCAATTGCACTAATATGTCTATACACTTTAAAGATCATATTGTTGCACTTAAAAATGTGGCCCAAGATGATTCTCAGACTGAAGGTAATGAGGATAGTCCGTCTACCTCTCCCCATGTGTCACAACCAGTTACGCCCGCGCAAGCGACGCTTAGTGCCTCTAGTGCGTCTGCCCCTATTACATTGTAACAACTAGCTACAGTTATGGATAATTCCCTTGCGGCCTTTCTATCCAAACTGCCAGTTTTTCCTACCAAGCGTGATAGCTCTGTTTTAAAAACAGATTATGAGCAGTCTGAAGCTTTGGTAGCCTTATCTGATGTACCCTCACAACGCTCTGAAATGGAGGTGAGGGATTTGATGTCTGAGGGAGAAATTTCCGATTCAGGAAAGGTTTCTCATCAGGCAGAGTCAGATTCATTAGCATTTAAATTGGAACACCTCCGTGTTTTGCTCAGGGAGGTATTAGCTACTCTGGATGATTGTGACCCTATGGTGGTCCCAGAGAAGTTGTGTAAAATGGACAAGTACCTAGAGGTTCCTGTATACACTGATGCATTTCCGATCCCTGAGAGGGTTGCGGATATTGTTACTAGGGAGTGGGATAGACCAGGTGTCCCTTTTGTCCCCCCACCTATTTTTAAGAAAATGTTCCCCATAACTGACCCTAGGCGGGACTCATGGCAGACGGTCCCTAAGGTAGAGGGGGCTGTTTCGACACTTGCTAAGCGCACAACCATACCAATTGAAGACAGTTGTGCTTTTAAAGATCCTATGGATAAAAAGTTAGGTTTACTTAAGAAAATCTTTGTTCAACAAGGCTTTCTTCTCCAACCTATTGCTTGCATTGTTCCTGTAACTACTGCAGCGGCTTTCTGGTTTGAGGCGCTGGAGTAGTCGCTCCAGACGGAGTCCTCATATGACGAAATTATGGATAGAATTAAGGCTCTAAAGATGGCTAATTCATTTATCACAGATGCCGCTTTGCAATTAGCTAAGTTGGCGGCAAAAAATTCAGGCTTCGCCATTATGGCACGCAGAGCGCTTTGGCTCAAGTCATGGTCGGCCGATGTGTCGTCAAAATCCAAATTGTTAAATATCCCTTTCAAGGGAAAGACCCTTTTCGGGCCAGAATTGAAAGAGATTATTTCAGAAATCACTGGGGAAAGGGCCATGCTCTCCCCCAGGACAAGCCTTTTAAGGCTAAAAACAAAGCTAATTTTCGTTCCTTTCGTAATTTCAGGAGCGGTCCCTCTTCAGCCTCTACAGCTGCAAAGCAAGAGGGTAACGCTTCACAGCCCAAGGCAACCTGGAAGCCTCATCAGGGCTGGAACAGGGGTAAACAGGACAAAAAGCCTGCAGCTGCTACCAAGGCAGCATGACGGGGTAGCCCCCGATCCGGAACCGGATCTAGTAGGGGGCAGACTTTCTCTCTTCGCTCAGGCCTGGGCAAGAGATGTTCTCGATCTCTGGGCTTTAGTGATTGTTACCCAGGGATATCTTCTAGAATTTAAGGACTCCCCTCCAAGGGGAAGGTTCCATATTTCTCGTCTGTCTAAAGACACGACAAAGAAAGAGGCGTTCTTACGCTGTGTAGATGACCTACATACAATGGGAGTGTTCCACCCAGTTCCAATTGTGGAACAAGGGCTGGGGTTTTACTCAAACCTGTTTGTGGTTTCCAAAAAAGAAGGAACTTTCAGACCAATCCTGGATCTCAAATTTCTAAACAAATTCCTCAGAGTCTCATCATTCAAGATGGAGACCATTCGGACAATCTTACCTATGATCCAGGAAGGTCAATATATGACTACCTTGGATCTAAAGGATGCGTACCTGCATATCCCAATCCACAAAGATCATCATCAGTTCCTCCGGTTCGCTTTTCTAGACCAGCATTATCAGTTCGTGGCTCTTCCATTCGGTTTAGCCACTGCTCCCAGAATTTTCACAAAGGTGCTAGGGTCCCTTCTGGCGGTTCTAAGACCGCGGGGCATAGCAGTGGCGCCTTATTTGGACGACATCTTAATTCAGGCGCCGTCTTTTCACAGAGCCAAGGCTCACACAGAGATTGTAAGGTCTCACTGGTGGAAGGTGAACATCAAAAAGAGTTCCCTGTCCCCACTCACAAGGGTTCCCTTCCTAGGAACACCAATAGATTCGGTAGGAATGAAAATATTTCTGATGGAGGTCAGAAAGTTGAAACTTTTAACTACTTGCCGAGTTCTTCATTCCATTCCTCGGCCATCTGTATCTCAAACTGAGGGCGATATTCAACGCGCTTCAGGCATGGCCCCACCTAGCTGCAGCCAAATTCATAAGATTTCAGTCGGACAACATTACGACTGTAGCTTACATCAATCATCAGGGGGGAACAAAGAGTTCTCTAGCGATGAGGGAAGTAACCAAAATCAGGTGGGTGGAGGCCCACTCCTGCCATCTCTCAGCCATTCACATCCCAGGTGTAGATAACTGGGAGGCGGATTTTCTAAGTCGTCAGACTTTTCACCCGGAGGAGTGGGAACTCCACCCGGAGGTATTTGCCCAGCTGACTCAGCTATGGGGCATTCCAGAGTTGGACCTGATGGCGTCCCGTCAGAACACCAAGCTTCCTCTCTACGGATCCAGATCCCGGGACCGCAAGGCGGCATTGATAGATGCTCTAGTAGCGCCTTGGTCCTTCAATCTGGCTTATGTTTTCCCACCGTTTCCTCTTCTCCCTCGTCTGATCGCCAGAATCAAGCAGGAGAAGGCGTCGGTGATTTTGATAGCGCCTGCGTGGCCACGCAGGACTTGGTATGCAGACCTAGTGGACATGTCATCTGTCCCACCATGGACACTGCCAATGAGGCAGGACCTTCTAATACAGGGTCCGTTCAAGCATCCAAATCTAGTTTCACTACTGACTGCTTGGGAATTGAACGCTTAATTCTTTCAAAGCGTGTTTTTTTCTGAGTCAGTTTTAGATACTCTGATCCAGGCTAGAAAGCCTGTCACCAGGAAAGTCTACCATAAGATATGGTGGAAATATCTTTGTTGGTGTGAATCCAAGGGTCACTCATGGAGTAAGATTAGGATTCCCAGGATATTGTCTTTTCTCCAAGACGGTTTGGAGAAAGGATTGTCGGCTAGTTCTTTAAAGGGACAGATATCTGCTCTGTCTATCCTTTTGCACAAGCGTCTGGCAGAGGTACCGGACGTTCAAGTGTTTGCACAGGCTTTAGTCAGAATCAAGCCTGTCTATAAACCTGCGGCTCCGCCATGGAGTCTAAATCTAGTTCTTTCAGTTCTTCAAGGGGTTCCGTTTGAACCTTTACATTCCATAGATATTAAGTTATCTTGGAAAGGTTTGTTTTTGGTAGCTATCTCTTCTGCTCGAAGAGTTTCAGAATTATCTGCCTTACAGTGTGATTCACCTTATCTAGTGTTCCACACAGATAAGGTAGTTTTGCGTACCAAACCTGGTTTTCTTCCTAAAGTTGCTTCTAACAAGCATATTAACCAGGAAATAGTTGTTCCTTCTCTGTGTCCTAACCCATCTTCGAAGAATGACCGTCTTTTGCATAATCTTGATGTTGTTCGTGCTTTAAAGTTCTATTTACAAGCAACTAAGGATTTCAGACAAACATCTTCTTTTCTTTGTTTGTTATCTATTCTGGTAAGAGGAGAGGTCAGAAAGCGACTGCTACCTCTTTCCTTTTGGCTGAAAAGCATCATCCGTTTGGCCTATGAGACTTCTGGCCAGCAGCTTCCTGAAAGAATTACTGCTCATTCTACCAGAGCAGTGGCTTCCACATGGGTTTTCAAAAATGAGGCTTCTGTGGAACAGATTTGTAAGGCAGCGACTTGGTCTTCACTGCATACTTTTGCCAAATTTTACAAATTCGATACTTTTGCTTCTTCGGAAGCTATTTTTGGGAGACAGGTTTTGCAAGCAGTGGTGCCTTCCGTTTAAGGTACCTGTCTTGTTCCCTCCCTTCATCCGTGTCCTAAAGCTTTGGTATTGGTATCCCACAAGCAAGGATGAATCCGTGGACTGGATACACCTTGCAAGAGAAAACAGAATTTATGCTTACCTGATAAATTACTTTCTCTTGCGGTGTATCCAGTCCACGGCCCGCCCTGGCAATTAAGTCAGGTAAAAAAAAATAAAAATTTTTTTTGTTTAAACTACAGTCACCACTGCACCCTATGGTTTCTCCTTTGGCTTCTTAACCTTTGGTCGAATGACTGGGGGGTGGAGCTAGGGGGGGAGCTATATGGACAGCTCTGCTGTGTGCTCTCTTTGCCACTTCCTGTAGGGAAGGAGAATATCCCACAAGTAAGGATGAATCCGTGGACTGGATACACCGCAAGAGAAAGTAATTTATCAGGTAAGCATAAATTCTGGGTTTTTTTTTCAAAATTACAAATTTGATACATTTTCCTCGTCCGAGGCTGTTTTTGGGATAAAGGTCCTTCAAGCAGTGGTGCCTTCCGTTTAGGTTCCGGTCTTGTCCCTCCCTTTCATCCGTGTCCTATAGCTTTGGTATTGTATCCCATAAGTAAGGATGAAATCCGTGGACTCGTCATATCTTGTAAAAGAAAAGGAAATGTATGCTTACCTGATAAATGTATTTCTTTTACGATATGACGAGTCCACGGCCCACCCTGTCATTTTCTAAGACAGGTCTTTTATTTTTATTAAACTTCAGTCACCTCTGCACCTTGGCTTTTCCTTTCTCTTCCTATCTTCGGTCGAAGGACTGGAGGGGGAGGGAAGGGTGGAGCTATTTATACAGCTCTGCTGTGGTGCTCTTTGCGTCCTCCTGCTGACCAGGAGGCGATATCCCATAAGTAAGGATGAAATCCGTGGACTTGTCATATCGTAAAAGAAATAAATTTATCGGGTAAGCATAAATTTCCTTTTTTTTCTGGCACCATTTATACCCTGATATTTCTCTTACTGTTCCTTGTTCCCTTGGCAGAATGACTGGGGGGTGGGGGATGGGGGAGAGAGGTATTTAAGCCTTTGGTTGGGGTGTCTGCCTCCTCCTGCTGGCCAGGTTCAGTATTTTCCCAACAGTAAGGAATGATGCCGTGGACTCTCCTTATACAGAAGGAAATTAAATTATCTGGTAAGCATAATTTGTTTTTGCAGCTAAATCTCCTAAAAATGGGAAAATCCTTGCAGGGTGTTTTTACTGCATACGTAGACATACATCCTATACTATAAAAACTGAGCAAGGGATTATCCTCACCTCCCTAACTACCATTCCTGTAACCATAAAGTCAATGCCTGACATGCCTGGCTCACTGCAGCTGCACTAAGTAGTAAATGGTCTGCAGAGAAATTGTTTCATTTGTAAAATAAGAGACAATGAGATATACACAACATCCTACAAACAGCCAGCTATGTCTGTCTCCCACCTCCTCCAGTAACCATGTACACTTCTTACTCCTTTTTCTCACTGGAAAGTGGGGCAGTACACTGCTTTGCTGGCTTTATCTTTCCTGTATTCTTTTTTTCCCTCATCTTGACTATATGTATGACTGAGGATCATGGGAAGTGGAAGGGATTTAAAGCTCTGGTGTGTTGTGGCATCTATTGCCTCCTCCTAGTGGTCAGGAGGGGAATATTCACACGTGATGACTCACGGATTCTCATCATGAAAGAAATTAATTTATCAGGTAAGCATACATTTTAGTTTTTGTAATAGGTGTAGACATGGTACTAGTTTTACTTCATTGTTACTTTATGATGTGATTTGCCTCCCTGACAAGGCGATTATGCCAAGTTATCAGGTATTTGTGATGTCCTGTAAAATGTCATCAACAAACCCAAGAGTGAAACACAAAATCTTTAAATTTGCCACTTTTTG
The DNA here is from genome assembly GCF_027579735.1 of Bombina bombina. NCBI lineage: Eukaryota > Metazoa > Chordata > Amphibia > Anura > Bombinatoridae > Bombina > Bombina bombina. Next base: position 219,700,405 of record NC_069504.1, on the reverse strand, counting down.
TTTCTGTCTGTATATCTTTGTTTTATTATTATTCATGTAACACTGGCTCTTCGCTTGCATCTTTTCTCTAGAAAGTACAAATACAAGAAAGAGCAGCACAAGAAGTAAAAATGGCCATAAAACCATACTACCAAAATAAAGATATAACGAAAGAAGAATATAAGGAAATTGTAAAGAAAGCAGTAGATAAGGTATGTAAATGTGGTACATTTTTTTTGTTAAAGGGACAGTATACACTCATTTTCATATAACTGCATGTAATAGACACTACTATAAAGATTAAGATGCACAGATACTGATATAAAAAGCCAGTATAAAACTGTTTAAAAACTTAGAAGCTCTGTTTAGCTCTGTTGAAAAGGTAGCTGGAAAGCCCACTGCAAGTGGGAAATAAGACACTCCCCCCCCCCCCCCTTCTTTTGCATATGAAGACCCTTTACTCAAACAGGAGCAAGCTGGAGTAGGTAGCTGACAGTATTCTCATCAAACTTTAGGGCTTGGTTAGGAGTCTTAAAATCAGGGCAATATTATTTAAAAATGAGCAAAACTATACATTTAAAAAAAAAAAAAAAATTTTATGGGCTATATAAATTATCTACAAAACATTTAAGCAAAGAAAGAGTGTATAATGTCCCTTTAAGCTAATTTTAGATTAGCCGATTAAAGGGACAGTCTACACACCATAGATTAAATTAATGCATACCTTTTATTTGTAACTTAGTCAGCCTTCTGCACCCCTTTCCGGATACTGCAGCAGTAACAATGTATATATTTTTTAAAAAGTTTAGTGTTTATGGACATTTCAAAATGGACACCAAACTCCTTCCTCTGCCTTTTTCCTTCTTCTTATTGCCGCTTTCTTACTTCCCCTTACACTCGTGCACGCAACAATAAGTGACTTATTAACCGTGAGCGGCATTCGCAGACCAGAAGGCGGGGGGGCGCGTTATACCAATTGACATCTTTAGCTGAAACGCCATTACCTGTGTCTCATACTTGCGGCTCTGGAAAATATTCCATATATCATATTCTGAATAGTTTGGTAAGAGATTGAAGAGTTTGGTAATAGTGAATCGGTGTGACTGCACCTAACAAAAATCTTAACTATTGAGCTGCTTCTGATTGGCCCCTACAACCCTATGTTCAAAGGGGTGCAGGAGGTTGACCAAGGTACAAACTAAGATATGCATTCATGTTATTTGCGGTGTAGACTGTCCTTTTAATTAGAACACAATGTTATATTTGTATGTACTTCTTGAAATGCATAACTTTAATCTTAAGCAGTTATACATTTCTGTAAGCATTAGGTCAGGGGTGCCTGGACTTTAGTGAGCTTTGATGGGTTTTTTTGTAAAATTTTTCACTGAGATCTACTTATGCCAGATTTAAGATAAATTTTCTCAGAAAAAATGGGACAGTTGGCAACTATGTCCCAGTGTGAGTGTATAGCTGTGTTTGACTAACTGTATGTGTGTCACACTATAGCAGTGCCCCAGTGTGAGTGTATAGCTGTGTATGTGTATCACACTATAGTAGTGCCCCAGTGTGAGTGTATAGCTGTATATGTGTATCACACTATAGCAGTGCCCCAATGTGAGTGTATAGCTGTATATGTGTATCACACTATAGTAGTGCCCCAGTGTGAGTGTATAGCTGTATATGTGTATCACACTATAGCAGTGCCCCAGTATGAGTATATAGCTGTGTATGTGTGTCACACTATAGCAGTGCCCCAGTGTGAGTGTATAGCTGTGTATGTGTATCACACTATAGCAGTGCCCCAGTATGAGTATATAGCTGTGTATGTGTATCACACTATAGCAGTGTCCCAGTGTGAGTGTATAGCTGTGTGTGACTAACTGTATGTGTATCACACTATAGCAGTGCCCCAGTGTGAGTGTATAGCTGTGTATGTGTGGCACACTATAGCAGTGCCCCAGTGTGAGTATAGCTGTGTATGTGTATCACACTATATTAGTGCCCCAGTGTGAGTGTATAGCTGTGTGTGTATCACACTATAGCAGTGCCCCAGTATGAGTATATAGCTGTGTATGTGTATCACACTATAGCAGTGTCCCAGTGTGAGTGTATAGCTGTGTGTGACTAACTATATGTGTATCACACTATAGCAGTGCCCCAGTGTGAGTGTATAGCTGTGTATGTGTATCACACTATAGCAGTGCCCCAGTATGAGTGTATAGCTGTGTATGTGTGTCACACTATAGCAGTGCCCCAGTGTGAGTATAGCTGTGTATATGTATCACACTATAGTAGTGCCCCAGTGCGAGTGTATAGCTGTGTGTGTATCACACTATAACAGTGCCCCAGTGTGAGTGTCCCTAGGATTTAGTAAAGTTGAAACGGTCTGTACAGTTTGTGTTGGCCCCAGCAGCCTGTTCACTACAGATCACTTACTTCTATTCAGACGGAACAGAATAACATGCAGCAGGAGCTAGTCTCACGGTACTGTGTGCATCCAACATACACAGAACTACAAACCATTATTTCGGTAATCACTCTTACCCATCATTCTCCTATCACACTGTCTTAGACATAGCCAAACATTTACTTATGTAGCTCACGTGACACACAAACGTTAAGGCGGTGCTAGTATGCATGATACACCATGTGTGTTTAGGGCAAAACAATTGCATCAGCCTTTCATGCAAAGGGAAAACTGCGGAGCATTGTATATTGACCTTTAATAATGCAGCTTTGAAAAGGACAGCGCATCTGCACTAAGGCTTATTATTCTTTAATTCGGGCTGCGCCATTTTTCAAGGCTGCATTATGCTTATTATGCTAAATGTTTTATTTTCTTATTTGTAAAACAGTGCAGTGAGCCGCAATATAATTTTTTGCATGATGTACCGAGTCCAGGGATTCATCATAACTTGTTGGATATTGTCCTTCCTGACAGGAAGTGGCAAAGAGCACCACAGCAGAGCTGTCTATATAGCTCCCCCTTAACTCCACCCCCCAGTCATTCTCTTTGCTGGCTCTAAGCAGGAAGAGTAAAGAGAAGAAGTGTTTTATTTTATCTTCAATCAAGTGTTTATTTTTAAATGGTACCGGTGTTGTACTATTTACTTTCAGGCAGGACATAGATGAAGATTTCTGCCTGGAGGATGATGATCTTAGCATTTGTAATTAAGGTCCACTGCTGTTCCCACAGAAGCTGAGGAGTACAGGAAAACTTCAGTGTGAGGAACGGTTTCTTGCTATACAGCAATGAGGTATGTTCAGTCATATGTTCTGCAAAGACTGTGTTAACTCAGAAAGGCTGACAGTGTCCCCATTAGGGGAAGGGTAAGTAGTAATCCTAGTACTATCAGAGGTTTCTTTCATGTAATTAGCAAGAGTCCATGAGCTAGTGACGTATGGGATATACATTTCTTTCATGTAATTAACAAGAGTCCATGAGCTAGTGACGTATGGGATATACATTCCTACCAGGAGGGGCAAAGTTTCCCAAACCTTAGAATGCCTATAAATACACCCCTCACCACACCCACAAATCAGTTTTACAAACTTTGCCTCCAAGGGAGGTGGTGAAGTAAGTTTGTGCTAGATTCTACGTTGATATGCGCTCCGCAGCAAGTTGGAGCCCGGTTTTCCTCTCAGCGTGCAGTGAATGTCAGAGGGATGTGAGGAGAGTATTGCCTATTGAATGCAGTGATCTCCTTCTACGGGGTCTATTTCATAAGGTTCTCTGTTATCGGTCGTAGAGATTCATCTCTTACCTCCCTTTTCAGATCGACGATATACTCTTATATTTACCATTTCCTCTACTGATTCTCGTTTCAGTACTGGTTTGGCTTTCTACAAACATGTAGATGAGTGTCCTGGGGTAAGTAAGTCTTATTTTCTGTGACACTCTAAGCTATGGTTGGGCACTTTATTTATAAAGTTCTAAATATATGTATTCAAACATTTATTTGCCTTGACTCAGAATGTTCAACTTTCCTTATTTCCAGACAGTCAGTTTCATATTTGGGATTATGCTTTAAATTATCATATTTTGTCTTACCTCAAAAATTTGACTTTTTTCCCTGTGGGCTGTTAGGCTCGCGGGGGCTGAAAATGCTTCATTTTATTGCGTCATTTTTGGCGCGGATTTTTTTGGCGCAAAAATTCATTTCCGTTTCCGGCGTCATACGTGTCGCCGGAAGTTGCGTCATTTTTTGACGTTATTTTGCGCCAAAAATGTCGGCGTTCCGGATGTGGCGTCATTTTTGGCGCCAAAAGCATTTAGGCGCCAAATAATGTGGGCGTCTTATTTGGCGCCAAAAAATATGGGCGTCGCTTTTGTCTCCACATTATTTCAGTCTCATTTTCATTTGCTTCTGGTTGCTAGAAGCTTGATGTTTGGCATTTTTTTCCCATTCCTGAAACTGTCTTATAAGGAATTTGATTTATTTTGCTTTATATGTTGTTTTTTCTCTTACATATTGCAAGATGTCTCACGTTGCATCTGAGCCAGAAGATACTACAGGAAAACCACTGCCTGCTGGATCTACCAAAGCTAAGTGTATCTGCTGTAAACTTTTGGTAGCTATTTCTCCAGCTGTTGTTTGTATTAATTGTCATGACAAACTTGTTAAAGCAGATAATATTTCCTTTAGTGATGTACCATTGCCTGTTGCAGTTCCCTCAACATCTAAGGTGCAGAATGTTCCTGATAACATAAGAGATTTTGTTTCTGAATCCATAAAGAAGGCTTTGTCTGTTATTTCTCCTTCTAGTAAACGTAAAAAGTCTTTTAAATCTTCTCTCTCTACAGATGAATTTTTAAATGAACACCATCATTCTGATTCTTTGGACTCTTCTAGTTCAGAGGATTCTGTCTCAGAGATTGATGCTGATAAATCTTCATATTTATTTAAGATGGAATTTATTCGCTCTTTACTTAAAGAAGTACTAATTGCTTTAGAAATAGAGGATTCTAGTCCTCTTGATACTAATTCTATACGTTTGGATAAGGTTTTTAAAGCTCCTGCGGTTATTCCAGAAGTCTTTCCTGTTCCTAATGCTATTTCTGCAGTAATTGCTAAGGAATGGGATAAATTGGGTAATTCATTTACTCCTTCTAAACGTTTTAAGCAATTATATCCTGTTCCGCCTGACAGGTTAGAATTTTGGGACAAAATCCCTAAAGTTGATGGGGCTATTTCTACCCTTGCTAAACGTACTACCATTCCTACGTCAGATGGTACCTCGTTTAAGGATCCTTTAGATAGAAAAATTGAATCTTTTCTAAGAAAAGCTTATCTATGTTCAGGTAATCTTCTTAGACCTGCTATATCATTGGCTGATGTTGCTGCAGCTTCAACTTTTTGGTTGGAAACTCTAGCGCAACAAGTAACAAATCGTGATTCTCATGATATTATTATTCTTCTCCAGCATGCTAATAATTTCATCTGTGATGCCATTTTTGATATTATTAGAGTTGATGTTAGATTTATGTCTCTGGCTATCTTAGCCAGAAGAGCTTTATGGCTTAAGACTTGGAATGCTGATATGGCTTCTAAATCAACTCTACTTTCCATTTCTTTCCAGGGAAACAAATTATTTGGTTCTCAGTTGGATTCTATTATTTCAACTGTTACTGGTGGGAAAAGAACTTTTTTACCACAGGATAAAAAATCTAAAGGTAAAAACAGGGCTAACAATCGTTTTCGTTCCTTTCGTTTCAACAAAGAACAAAAGCCTGATCCTTCGTCCTCAGGAGCAGTTTCAGTTTGGAAACCATCTCCAGTCTGGAATAAATCCAAGCCTGCTAGAAAGGCAAAGCCTGCTTCTAAGTTCACATGAAGGTACGGCCCTCATTCCAGTTCAGCTGGTAGGGGGCAGGTTACGTTTTTTCAAAGAAATTTGGATCAAATCTGTTCACAATCTTTGGATTCAGAACATTGTTTCAGAAGGGTACAGAATTGGTTTCAAGATGAGACCTCCTGCAAAGAGATTTTTTCTTTCCCATGTCCCAGTAAATCCAGTGAAAGCTCAAGCATTTCTGAATTGTGTTTCAGATCTAGAGTTGGCTGGAGTAATTATGCCAGTTCCAGTTCCGGAACAGGGGATGGGGTTTTATTCAAATCTCTTCATTGTACCAAAGAAGGAGAATTCCTTCAGACCAGTTCTGGATCTAAAATTATTGAATCGTTATGTAAGGATACCAACGTTCAAGATGGTAACTGTAAGGACTATATTGCCTTTTGTTCAGCAAGGGAATTATATGTCCACAATAGATTTACAGGATGCATATCTGCATATTCCGATTCATCCAGATCATTATCAGTTCCTGAGATTCTCTTTTCTAGACAAGCATTACCAATTTGTGGCTCTACCGTTTGGCCTTGCTACAGCTCCAAGAATTTTCACAAAGATTCTCGGTGCCCTTCTGTCTGTAATCAGAGAACAGGGTATTGTGGTATTTCCTTATTTGGACGATATCTTGGTACTTGCTCCGTCTTTACATTTAGCAGAGTCTCATACGAATCGACTTGTGTTGTTTCTTCAAGATCATGGTTGGAGGTTCAATTTACCAAAAAGTTCTTTGATTCCTCAAACAAGGGTAACCTTTCTGGGTTTCCAGATAGATTCAGTGTCCATGACTCTGTCTTTAACAGACAAGAGACGTCTAAAATTGATTACAGCTTGTCGAAACCTTCAGTCACAATCATTCCCTTCGGTAGCCTTATGCATGGAAATTCTAGGTCTTATGACTGCTGCATCGGACGCGATCCCCTTTGCTCGTTTTCACATGCGACCTCTTCAGCTCTGTATGCTGAACCAATGGTGCAGGGATTACACGAAGATATCTCAATTAATATCTTTAAAACCGATTGTTCGACACTCTCTAACGTGGTGGACAAATCACCATCGTTTAATTCAGGGGGCTTCTTTTGTTCTTCCGACCTGGACTGTAATTTCAACAGATGCAAGTCTCACAGGTTGGGGAGCTGTGTGGGGATCTCTGACGGCACAAGGAGTTTGGGAATCTCAGGAGGTGAGATTACCAATCAATATTTTGGAACTCCGTGCAATTTTCAGAGCTCTTCAGTTTTGGCCTCTTCTGAAGAGAGAATCGTTCATTTGTTTTCAGACAGACAATGTCACAACTGTGGCATACATCAATCATCAAGGAGGGACTCACAGTCCTCTGGCTATGAAAGAAGTATCTCGAATTTTGGTTTGGGCGGAATCCAGCTCCTGTCTAATCTCTGCGGTTCATATCCCAGGTGTAGACAATTGGGAAGCGGATTATCTCAGTCGCCAAACGTTGCATCCGGGCGAATGGTCTCTTCACCCAGAGGTATTTCTTCAGATTGTTCAATTTTGGGGGCTCCCAGAGATAGATCTGATGGCCTCTCATCTAAACAAGAAACTTCCCAGGTATCTGTCCAGATCCCGGGATCCTCAGGCGGAGGCAGTGGATGCATTATCACTTCCTTGGAAATATCATCCTGCCTATATCTTTCCGCCTCTAGTTCTTCTTCCAAGAGTAATCTCCAAGATTCTGAGGGAATGCTCGTTTGTTCTGCTAATAGCTCCGGCATGGCCTCACAGGTTTTGGTATGCGGATCTTGTCCGGATGGCATCTTGCCAGCCATGGACTCTTCCGTTAAGACCAGACCTTCTGTCACAAGGTCCTTTTTTCCATCCGGATCTGAAATCCTTAAATTTAAAGGTATGGAGATTGAACGCTTGATTCTTGGTCATAGAGGTTTCTCTGACTCCGTGATTAATACTATGTTACAGGCTCGTAAATCTGTATCTCGAGAGATATATTATAGAGTCTGGAAGACTTATATTTCATGGTGTCTTTCTCATCATTTTTCTTGGCATTCTTTTAGAATACCGAGAATTTTACAATTTCTTCAGGATGGTTTGGATAAGGGTTTGTCCGCAAGTTCTTTGAAAGGACAAATCTCTGCTCTTTCTGTTCTTTTTCACAGAAAGATTGCTATTCTTCCTGATATTCATTGTTTTGTACAAGCTTTGGTACGTATAAAACCTGTCATTAAGTCAATTTCTCCTCCTTGGAGTTTGAATTTGGTTCTGGGAGCTCTTCAAGCTCCTCCGTTTGAACCTATGCATTCATTGGACATTAAATTACTTTCTTGGAAAGTTTTGTTCCTTTTGGCCATCTCTTCTGCTAGAAGAGTTTCTGAATTATCTGCTCTTTCGTGTGAGTCTCCTTTTCTGATTTTTCATCAGGATAAGGCGGTGTTGCGAACTTCTTTTGAATTTTTACCTAAAGTTGTGAATTCCAACAACATTAGTAGAGAAATTGTGGTTCCTTCATTATGTCCTAATCCTAAGAATTCTAAGGAGAAATCATTGCATTCTTTGGATGTTGTTAGAGCTTTGAAATATTATGTTGAAGCTACGAAATCTTTCCGTAAGACTTCTAGTCTATTTGTTATCTTTTCCGGTTCTAGGAAAGGCCAGAAAGCTTCTGCCATTTCTTTGGCATCTTGGTTGAAATCTTTAATTCATCTTGCCTATGTTGAGTCGGGTAAAACTCCGCCTCAAAGAATTACAGCTCATTCTACTAGGTCAGTATCTACTTCCTGGGCGTTTAGGAATGAAGCTTCGGTTGACCAGATCTGCAAAGCAGCAACTTGGTCTTCTTTGCATACTTTTACTAAATTCTACCATTTTGATGTATTTTCTTCTTCTGAAGCAGTTTTTGGTAGAAAAGTTCTTCAGGCAGCGGTTTCAGTTTGAATCTTCTGCTTATGTTTTTTGTTAAACTTTATTTTGGGTGTGGATTATTTTCAGCAGGAATTGGCTGTCTTTATTTTATCCCTCCCTCTCTAGTGACTCTTGTGTGGAAAGATCCACATCTTGGGTAGTCATTATCCCATACGTCACTAGCTCATGGACTCTTGTTAATTACATGAAAGAAAACATAATTTATGTAAGAACTTACCTGATAAATTCATTTCTTTCATATTAACAAGAGTCCATGAGGCCCACCCTTTTTTGTGGTGGTTATGATTTTTTTGTATAAAGCACAATTATTCCAATTCCTTATTTTATATGCTTCGCACTTTTTCTTATCACCCCACTTCTTGGCTATTCGTTAAACTGATTTGTGGGTGTGGTGAGGGGTGTATTTATAGGCATTTTAAGGTTTGGGAAACTTTGCCCCTCCTGGTAGGAATGTATATCCCATACGTCACTAGCTCATGGACTCTTGTTAATATGAAAGAAATGAATTTATCAGGTAAGTTCTTACATAAATTATGTTTCCTACCAGGAGGGGCAAAGTTTCCCAAACCTCAAAATGCCTATAAATACACCCCTCACCACACCCACAAATCAGTTTTACAAACTTTGCCTCCTATGGAGGTGGTGAAGTAAGTTTGTGCTAGATTCTACGTTGATATGCGCTCCGCAGCAGGTTGGAGCCCGGTTTTCCTCTCAGCGTGCAGTGAATATCAGAGGGATGTGAGGAGAGTATTGCCTGTTTGAATTCAATGATCTCCTTCTACGGGGTCTATTTCATGGGTTCTCTGTTATCGGTCGTAGAGATTCATCTCTTACCTCCCTTTTCAGATCGACGATATACTCTTATATATACCATTACCTCTGCTGATTCTCGTTTCAGTACTGGTTTGGCTTTCTGCAACATGTAGATGAGTGTCCTGGGGTAAGTAAGTCTTATTTTCTGTGACACTCTAAAGCTATGGTTGGGCACTTTTTTATAAAGTTCTAAATATATGTATTCAAACATTTATTTGCCTTGACTCAGGATGTTCAACATTTCCTTATTTCAGACAGTCAGTTTCATATTTGGGATAATGCATTTGAATTTATCATTTTTATCTTACCTTAAAATTTGACTTTTTCCCTGTGGGCTGTTAGGCTCGCGGGGGCTGAAAATGCTTCATTTTATTGCGTCATTCTTGGCGCGGACTTTCTTGGCGCGAAATTTTTTTTTCTATTTCCGGCGTCATACGTGTCGCCGGAAGTTGCGTCATTTTTGACGTTTTTCGCGCCAAAAATGTCGGCGTTCCGGATGTGGCGTCATTTTTGGCGCTAATAGCATTTAGGCGCCAAATATTGTGGGCGTCAATTTTGTCTCCACTTTATTTAAGTCTCATTATTTATTGCTTCTGGTTGCTAGAAGCTTGTTCACGGGCATTTTTTTCCAATTCCTGAAACTGTCATTTAAGGAATTTGATAAATTTTGCTTTATATGTTGTTTTTTCTATTACATATTGCAAGATGTCCCACGTTGCAACTGAGTCAGAAGATACTACTGGAAAATCGCTGCCTGGTGCTGGAACTACCAAAGCTAAGTGTATCTGCTGTAAACTTTTGGTAGTTGTTCCTCCAGCTGTTTGTATTAAATGTCATGACAAACTTGTTAATGCAGAAAATATTTCCTTTAGTAAAGTACCATTACCTGTTGCAGTTCCATCAACATCTAATGTTCAGAGTGTTCCTGATAACATAAGAGATTTTGTTTCTGAATCCATTAAGAAGGCTATGTCTGTTATTCCTCCTTCTGGTAAACATAAAAAGTTTTTTAAAACTTCTCTTTATACAGATGAATTTTTAAATGAACATCATCATTCTGATTCTAATGATTCTTCTGATACAGAGGATTCTGTCTCAGAGGTTGATGCTGATAAATCGTCATATTTATTTTAAATGGAATTTATCCGTTCTTTACTTAAAGAAGTCCTAATTGCATTAGAAATTGAGGATTCTGGTCCTCTTGATACTAAATCTAAACGTTTAGACAAGGTCTTTAGATCTCCTGTGGTTATTCCAGAAGTTTGGTGGGAAAGGAACTTTTTTACCACAGGATAAAAAATCTAAAGGTAAAAACAGGGCTAATAATCGTTTTCGTTCCTTTCGTTTCAACAAAGAACAAAAGCCTGATCCTTCATCCTCAGGAGCAGTTTCAGTTTGGAAACCATCTCCAGTCTGGAATAAATCCAAGCCTTCTAGAAAAGCAAAGCCAGCTTCTAAGTCCACATGAAGGTGCGGCCCTCATTCCAGCTCAGCTGATAGGGGGCAGATTACGTTTTTTCAAAGAAATTTGGATCAATTCTGTTCACAATCTTTGGATTCAGAACATTGTTTCAGAAGGGTACAGAATTGGTTTCAAGATAAGACCTCCTGCAAAGAGATTTTTTCTTTCCCGTGTCCCAGTGAAAGCTCAAGCATTTCTGAAATGTGTTTCAGATCTAGAGTTGGCTGGAGTAATTATGCCAGTTCCAGTTTTGGAACAGGGGCTGGGGTTTTATTCGAATCCCTTCATTGTACCCAAGAAGGAGAATTCCTTCAGACCAGTTCTGGATCTAAAAATATTGAATCGTTATGTAAGGATACCAACATTCAAAATGGTAACTGTAAGGACTATCTTGCCTTTTGTTCAGCAAGGGCATTATATGTCTACAATAGATTTACAGGATGCATATCTGCATATTCCGATTCATCCAGCTCACTATCAGTTCCTGAGATTCTCTTTCCTGGACAAGCATTACCAGTTTGTGGCTCTGCCGTTTGGCCTAGCTACAGCTCCAAGAATTTTTACAAAGGTTCTCGGTGCCCTTCTGTCTGTAATCAGAGAACAGGGTATTGTGGTATTTCCTTATTTGGACGATATCTTGGTACTTGCTCAGTCTTCACATTTAGCAGAATCTCATACGAATCGACTTGTGTTGTTTCTTCAAGATCATGGTTGGAGGATCAATTCACTAAAAAGTTCATTGATTCCTCAGACAAGGGTAACCTTTTTAGGTTTCCAGATAGATTCAGTGTCCATGACTCTATCTTTGACAGACAAGAGACGTCTAAAATTGATTTCAGCTTGTCGAAACCTTCAGTCACAATCATTCCCTTCGGTAGCCTTATGCATGGAAATTCTAGGTCTTATGACTGCTGCATCGGACGCGATCCCCTTTGCTCGTTTTCACATGCGACCTCTTCAGCTCTGTATGCTGAACCAATGGTGCAGGGATTACACAAAGATATCTCAATTAATATCTTTAAAACCGATTGTCCGACATTCTCTGATGTGGTGGACAGATCACCATCGTTTAATTCAGGGGGCTTCTTTTGTTCTTCCGACCTGGACTATAATCTCAACAGATGCAAGTCTTACAGGTTGGGGAGCTGTGTGGGGGTCTCTGATGGCACAAGGGGTTTGGGAATCTCAGGAGGTGAGATTACCGATCAATATTTTGGAACTCCGTGCAATTTTCAGAGCTCTTCAGTCTTGGCCTCTTCTGAAGAGAGAGTCGTTCATTTGTTTTCAGACAGACAATGTCACAACTGTGGCATACATCAATCATCAAGGAGGGACTCACAGTCCTCTGGCTATGAAAGAAGTATCTCGAATTCTGGTTTGGGCGGAATCCAGCTCCTGTCTAATCTCTGCGGTTCATATCCCAGGTATAGACAATTGGGAAACGGATTATCTCAGTCGCCAAACGTTGCATCCGGGCGAATGGTCTCTTCACCCAGAGGTATTTCTTCAGATTGTTCAAATGTGGGAACTCCCAGAAATAGATCTGATGGCTTCTCATCTAAACAAGAAACTTCCCAGGTATCTGTCCAGATCCCGGGATCCTCAGGCGGAGGCAGTGGATGCATTATCACTTCCTTGGAAGTATCATCCTGCCTATATCTTTCCGCCTCTAGTTCTTCTTCCAAGAGTAATCTCCAAGATTCTGAAGGAATGCTCGTTTGTTCTGCTGGTAGCTCCAGCATGGCCTCACAGGTTTTGGTATGCGGATCTTGTCCGGATGGCCTCTTGCCAGCCGTGGACTCTTCCGTTAAGACCAGACCTTCTGTCGCAAGGTCCTTTCTTCCATCAGGATCTCAAATCCTTAAATTTAAAGGTATGGAGATTGAACGCTTGATTCTTGGTCAAAGAGGTTTCTCTGTCTCTGTGATTAATACTATGTTACAGGCTCGTAAATCTGTATCTAGAGAGATATATTATAGAGTCTGGAAGACTTATATTTCTTGGTGTCTTTCTCATCATTTTTCCTGGCATTCTTTTAGAATTCCGAGAATTTTACAGTTTCTTCAGGATGGTTTAGATAAAGGTTTGTCCGCAAGTTCCTTGAAAGGACAAATCTCTGCTCTTTCTGTTCTTTTTCACAGAAAGATTGCTAATCTTCCTGATATTCATTGTTTTGTACAAGCTTTGGTTCGTATAAAAACCTGTCATTAAGTCTATTTCTCCAACATAGGTGTGTCCGGTCCACGGCGTCATCCTTACTTGTGGGATATTCTCTTCCCCAACAGGAAATGGCAAAGAGCCCAGCAAAGCTGGTCACATGATCCCTCCTAGGCTCCGCCTACCCCAGTCATTCTCTTTGCCGTTGTACAGGCAACATCTCCACGGAGATGGCTTAGAGTTTTTTAGTGTTTAACTGTAGTTTTTCATTATTCAATCAAGAGTTTGTTATTTTCAAATAGTGCTGGTACGTACTATTTACTCAGAAACAGAAAAGAGATGAAGAATTCTGTTTGTATGAGGAAAATGATTTTAGCAACCGTAACTAAAATCCATGGCTGTTCCACACAGGACTGTTGAGAGCAATTAACTTCAGTTGGGGGAACAGTTTGCAGTCTCTTGCTGCTTGAGGTATGACACATTCTAACAAGACGATGTAATGCTGGAAGCTGTCATTTTCCCTATGGGATCCGGTAAGCCATGTTTATTACGATTGTAAATAAGGGCTTCACAAGGGCTTATTTAAACTGTAGACTTTTTTTGGGCTAAATCGATTGATATTAACACTTATTTAGCCTTGAGGAATCATTTATTCTGGGTATTTTGATTTAATAATATCGGCAGGCACTGTTTTAGACACCTTATTCTTTAGGGGCTTTCCCAAAGCATAGGCAGAGTCTCATTTTCGCGCCGGTGTTGCGCACTTGTTTTTGAGAGGCATGGCATGCAGTCGCATGTGAGAGGAGCTCTGATACTTATAAAAGACTTCTGAAGGCGTCATTTGGTATCGTATTCCCCTTTGGGTTTGGTTGGGTCTCAGCAAAGCAGATACCAGGGACTGTAAAGGGGTTTAAAGCTTAAAACGGCTCCGGTTCCGTTATTTTAAGGGTTAAAGCTTCCAAAATTGGTGTGCAATATTTTCAAGGCTTTAAGACGCTGTGGTGAAAATTTGGTGAATTTTGAACAATTCCTTCATGTTTTTTCGCAATTGCAGTAATAAAGTGTGTTCAGTTTAAAATTTAAAGTGACAGTAACGGTTTTATTTTAAAACGTTTTTTGTACTTTCTGATCAAGTTTATGCCTGTTTAACATGTCTGAACTACCAGATAGACTGTGTTCTGAATGTGGGGAAGCCAGAATTCCTATTCATTTAAATAAATGTGATTTATGTGATAATGACAATGATGCCCAAGATGATTCCTCAAGTGAGGGGAGTAAGCATGGTACTGCATCATTCCCTCCTTCGTCTACACGAGTCTTGCCCACTCAGGAGGCCCCTAGTACATCTAGCGCGCCAATACTCCTTACTATGCAACAATTAACGGCTGTAATGGATAATTCTGTCAAAAACATTTTAGCCAAAATGAACCCTTGTCAGCGTAAGCGTGGCTGCTCTGTTTTAGTTACTGAAGAGCATGACGACGCTGATATTAATATCTCTGAAGGGCCCCTAACCCAATCTGAGGGGGCCAGGGAGGTTTTGTCTGAGGGAGAAATTACTGATTTAGGGAACATTTCTCAGCAGGCTGAATCTGATGTGATTACATTTAAATTTAAATTGGAACATCTCCGCATTTTGCTTAAGGAGGTATTATCCACTCTGGATGATTGTGAAAATTTAGTCATCCCAGAGAAACTATGTAAAATGGACAAGTTCCTAGAGGTGCCGGGGCTCCCAGAAGCTTTTCCTATACCCAAGCGGGTGGCGGACATTGTTAATAAAGAATGGGAAAGGCCCGGTATTCCTTTCGTCCCTCCCCCCATATTTAAAAAATTGTTTCCTATGGTCGACCCCAGAAAGGACTTATGGCAGTCAGTCCCCAAGGTCGAGGGAGCGGTTTCTACTTTAAACAAACGCACCACTATTCCCATAGAGGATAGTTGTGCTTTCAAAGATCCTATGGATAAAAAATTAGAAGGTTTGCTTAAAAAGATGTTTGTTCAGCAGGGTTACCTTCTACAACCCATTTCATGCATTGTCCCTGTCACTACAGCCGCATATTTCTGGTTTGATGAACTGCTTAAGGTGCTCGATAGTGACTCTCCTCCTTATGAGGAGATTATGGACAGAATCAATACTCTCAAATTGGCTAATTCTTTCACTCTAGACGCCTCTTTGCAATTGGCTAAGTTAGCGGCTAAGAACTCTGGGTTTGCTATTGTGGCGCGCAGAGCGCTTTGGTTGAAATCTTGGTCGGCTGATGCGTCTTCCAAGAACAAGCTACTAAACATTCCTTTCAAGGGGAAAACGCTGTTTGGTCCTGACTTGAAAGAGATTATCTCTGATATCACTGGGGGTAAGGGCCACGCCCTTCCTCAGGATCGGCCCTTCAAGGCAAAAAATAGACCTAATTTCTCCAACATAGGTGTGTCCGGTCCACGGCGTCATCCTTACTTGTGGGATACTCTCTTCCCCAACAGGAAATGGCAAAGAGCCCAGCAAAGCTGGTCACATGATCCCTCCTAGGCTCCGCCTACCCCAGTCATTCTCTTTGCCGTTGTACAGGCAACATCTCCACGGAGATGGCTTAGAGTTTTTTAGTGTTTAACTGTAGTTTTTCATTATTCAATCAAGAGTTTGTTATTTTCAAATAGTGCTGGTACGTACTATTTACTCAGAAACAGAAAAGAGATGAAGAATTCTGTTTGTATGAGGAAAATGATTTTAGCAACCGTAACTAAAATCCATGGCTGTTCCACACAGGACTGTTGAGAGCAATTAACTTCAGTTGGGGGAACAGTTTGCAGTCCCTTGCTGCTTGAGGTATGACACATTCTAACAAGACGATGTAATGCTGGAAGCTGTCATTTTCCCTATGGGATCCGGTAAGCCATGTTTATTACGATTGTAAATAAGGGCTTCATAAGGGCTTATTTAAACTGTAGACTTTTTCTGGGCTAAATCGATTGATATTAACACATATTTAGCCTTGAGGAATCATTTTATCTGGGTATTTTGATATAATAATATCGGCAGGCACTGTTTTAGACACCTTATTCTTTAGGGGCTTTCCCAAAGCATAGGCAGAGTCTCATTTTCGCGCCGGTGTTGCGCACTTGTTTTGAGAGGCATGGCATGCAGTCGCATGTGAGAGGAGCTCTGATACTTATAAAAGACTTCTGAAGGCGTCATTTGGTATCGTATTCCCCTTTGGGTTTGGTTGGGTCTCAGCAAAGCAGATACCAGGGACTGTAAAGGGGTTTAAAGCTTAAAACGGCTCCGGTTCCGTTATTTTAAGGGTTAAAGCTTCCAAAATTGGTGTGCAATATTTTCAAGGCTTTAAGACGCTGTGGTGAAAATTTGGTGAATTTTGAACAATTCCTTCATGTTTTTTCGCAATTGCAGTAATAAAGTGTGTTCAGTTTAAAATTTAAAGTGACAGTAACGGTTTTATTTTAAAACGTTTTTTGTACTTTCTGATCAAGTTTATGCCTGTTTAACATGTCTGAACTACCAGATAGACTGTGTTCTGAATGTGGGGAAGCCAGAATTCCTATTCATTTAAATAAATGTGATTTATGTGATAATGACAATGATGCCCAAGATGATTCCTCAAGTGAGGGGAGTAAGCATGGTACTGCATCATTCCCTCCTTCGTCTACACGAGTCTTGCCCACTCAGGAGGCCCCTAGTACATCTAGCGCGCCAATACTCCTTACTATGCAACAATTAACGGCTGTAATGGATAATTCTGTCAAAAACATTTTAGCCAAAATGAACCCTTGTCAGCGTAAGCGTGGCTGCTCTGTTTTAGTTACTGAAGAGCATGACGACGCTGATATTAATATCTCTGAAGGGCCCCTAACCCAATCTGAGGGGGCCAGGGAGGTTTTGTCTGAGGGAGAAATTACTGATTTAGGGAACATTTCTCAGCAGGCTGAATCTGATGTGATTACATTTAAATTTAAATTGGAACATCTCCGCATTTTGCTTAAGGAGGTATTATCCACTCTGGATGATTGTGAAAATTTAGTCATCCCAGAGAAACTATGTAAAATGGACAAGTTCCTAGAGGTGCCGGGGCTCCCAGAAGCTTTTCCTATACCCAAGCGGGTGGCGGACATTGTTAATAAAGAATGGGAAAGGCCCGGTATTCCTTTCGTCCCTCCCCCCATATTTAAAAAATTGTTTCCTATGGTCGACCCCAGAAAGGACTTATGGCAGTCAGTCCCCAAGGTCGAGGGAGCGGTTTCTACTTTAAACAAACGCACCACTATTCCCATAGAGGATAGTTGTGCTTTCAAAGATCCTATGGATAAAAAATTAGAAGGTTTGCTTAAAAAGATGTTTGTTCAGCAGGGTTACCTTCTACAACCCATTTCATGCATTGTCCCTGTCACTACTGCCGCATATTTCTGGTTTGATGAACTGCTTAAGGTGCTCGATAGTGACTCTCCTCCTTATGAGGAGATTATGGACAGAATCAATGCTCTCAAATTGGCTAATTCTTTCACTCTAGACGCCTCTTTGCAATTGGCTAAGTTAGCGGCTAAGAACTCTGGGTTTGCTATTGTGGCGCGCAGAGCGCTTTGGTTGAAATCTTGGTCGGCTGATGCGTCTTCCAAGAACAAGCTACTAAACATTCCTTTCAAGGGGAAAACGTTGTTTGGTCCTGACTTGAAAGAGATTATCTCTGATATCACTGGGGGTAAGGGCCACGCCCTTCCTCAGGATCGGCCTTTCAAGGCAAAAAATAGACCTAATTTTCGTCCCTTTCGTAAAAACGGACCAGCCCAAGGTGCTACGTCCTCTAAGCAAGAGGGTAATACTGCTCAGGCCAAGCCAGCTTGGAGACCAATGCAAGGCTGGAACAAGGGAAAGCAGGCCAAGAAACCTGCCACTGCTACCAAGACAGCATGAAATATTGGCCCCCGATCCGGGACCGGATCTGGTGGGGGGCAGACTCTCTCTCTTCGCTCAGGCTTGGGCAAGAGATGTTCTGGATCCTTGGGCGCTAGAAATAGTCTCCCAGGGTTATCTTCTGGAATTCAAGGGACTTCCCCCAAGGGGGAGGTTCCACAGGTCGCAGTTGTCTTCAGACCACATAAAAAGACAGGCGTTCTTACATTGTGTAGAAGACCTGTTAAAAATGGGAGTGATTCATCCGGTTCCATTAAGAGAACAAGGGATGGGGTTCTACTCCAATCTGTTCATAGTTCCCAAAAAAGAGGGAACGTTCAGACCAATCCTAGATCTCAAGATCTTAAACAAATTTCTCAAGGTCCCATCGTTCAAGATGGAAACCATTCGAACTATCCTTCCTTCCATCCAGGAAGGTCAATTCATGACCACGGTGGATTTAAAGGATGCGTATCTACATATTCCTATCCACAAGGAACATCATCGGTTCCTAAGGTTTGCATTCCTGGACAAACATTACCAGTTCGTGGCGCTTCCTTTCGGATTAGCCACTGCTCCAAGGATTTTCACAAAGGTACTAGGGTCCCTTCTAGCGGTGCTAAGACCAAGGGGCATTGCAGTAGTACCTTACCTGGACGACATTCTGATTCAAGCGTCGTCCCTTCCTCAAGCAAAGGCTCACACGGACATTGTCCTGGCCTTTCTCAGATCTCACGGCTGGAAAGTGAACGTGGAAAAGAGTTCTCTATCCCCGTCAACAAGGGTTCCCTTCTTGGGAACAATTATAGACTCCTTAGAAATGAGGATCTTTCTAACAGAGGCCAGAAAAACAAAGCTTCTGGACTCTTGTCGGATACTTCATTCCGTTCCTCTTCCTTCCATAGCTCAGTGCATGGAAGTGATCGGGTTGATGGTGGCGGCGATGGACATAGTTCCTTTTGCGCGCATTCATCTAAGACCGTTACAACTGTGCATGCTCAGTCAGTGGAATGGGGACTATACAGACTTGTCTCCGAAGATACAAGTAAATCAGAGGACCAGAGACTCACTCCGTTGGTGGCTGTCCCTGGACAATCTGTCTCAAGGGATGATGTTCCACAGACCAGAGTGGGTCATTGTCACGACCGACGCCAGTCTGATAGGCTGGGGCGCGGTCTGGGGATCCCTGAAAGCTCAGGGTCTTTGGTCTCGGGAAGAATCTCTTCTACCGATAAATATTCTGGAACTGAGAGCGATATTCAATGCTCTCCAGGCCTGGCCCCAGCTTGCGAGGACCAGGTTCATACGGTTTCAATCAGACAACATGACGACTGTTGCGTACATCAACCATCAGGGGGGAACAAGGAGTTCCCTAGCGATGGAAGAAGTAACCAAAATTATTCTTTGGGCGGAGTCTCACTCCTGCCACCTGTCTGCTATCCACATCCCAGGAGTGGAAAATTGGGAAGCGGATTTTCTGAGTCGTCAGACATTGCATCCGGGGGAGTGGGAACTCCATCCGGAAATCTTTGCCCAAGTCACTCACCTGTGGGGCATTCCAGACATGGATCTGATGGCCTCTCGTCAGAACTTCAAAGTTCCTTGCTACGGGGCCAGATCCAGGGATCCCAAGGCGGCTCTAGTGGATGCACTAGTAGCACCTTGGACCTTCAATCTAGCTTATGTGTTCCCGCCATTTCCTCTCATCCCCAGGCTGATAGCCAGGATCAAGCAGGAGAGGGCGTCGGTGATCTTGATAGCTCCTGCGTGGCCACGCAGGACTTGGTATGCAGATCTGGTGAATATGTCATCGGCTCCACCTTGGAAGCTACCTTTGAGACGAGACCTTCTTGTTCAGGGTCCGTTCGAACATCCGAATCTGGTTTCACTCCAGCTGACTGCTTGGAGATTGAACGCTTGATTTTATCGAAGCGAGGATTCTCAGATTCTGTGATCGATACTCTTGTTCAGGCCAGAAAGCCTGTGACTAGAAAGATTTACCACAAAATTTGGAAAAAATATATCTGTTGGTGTGAATCTAAAGGATTCCCTTGGGACAAGGTTAAGATTCCTAGGATTCTATCCTTCCTTCAAGAAGGATTGGAAAAAGGATTATCTGCAAGTTCCCTGAAGGGACAGATTTCTGCCTTGTCGGTATTACTTCACAAAAAGCTGGCAGCTGTGCCAGATGTTCAAGCCTTTGTTCAGGCTCTGGTTAGAATCAAGCCTGTTTACAAACCTTTGACTCCTCCTTGGAGTCTCAATTTAGTTCTTTCAGTTCTTCAGGGGGTTCCGTTTGAACCCTTACATTCCGTTGATATTAAGTTATTATCTTGGAAAGTTTTGTTTTTAGTTGCGATTTCTTCTGCTAGAAGAGTCTCAGAATTATCTGCTCTGCAGTGTTCTCCTCCTTATCTGGTGTTCCATGCAGATAAGGTGGTTTTACGTACTAAACCTGGTTTTCTTCCAAAAGTTGTTTCTAACAAAAACATTAACCAGGAGATTATCGTACCTTCTCTGTGTCCAAAACCAGTTTCAAAGAAGGAACGTTTGTTGCACAATTTGGATGTTGTTCGCGCTCTAAAATTCTATTTAGATGCTACAAAGGATTTTAGACAAACATCTTCCTTGTTTGTTGTTTATTCAGGTAAAAGGAGAGGTCAAAAAGCAACTTCTACCTCTCTCTCTTTTTGGATTAAAAGCATCATCAGATTGGCTTACGAGACTGCCGGACGGCAGCCTCCCGAAAGAATCACAGCTCATTCCACTAGGGCTGTGGCTTCCACATGGGCCTTCAAGAACGAGGCTTCTGTTGATCAGATATGTAGGGCAGCGACTTGGTCTTCACTGCACACTTTTACCAAATTTTACAAGTTTGATACTTTTGCTTCTTCTGAGGCTATTTTTGGGAGAAAGGTTTTGCAAGCCGTGGTGCCTTCCATTTAGGTGACCTGATTTGCTCCCTCCCTTCATCCGTGTCCTAAAGCTTTGGTATTGGTTCCCACAAGTAAGGATGACGCCGTGGACCGGACACACCTATGTTGGAGAAAACAGAATTTATGTTTACCTGATAAATTTCTTTCTCCAACGGTGTGTCCGGTCCACGGCCCGCCCTGGTTTTTTTAATCAGGTCTGATATTTTATTTTCTTTAACTACAGTCACCACGGTACCATATGGTTTTTCCTATGCAAATATTCCTCCTTAACGTCGGTCGAATGACTGGGGTAGGCGGAGCCTAGGAGGGATCATGTGACCAGCTTTGCTGGGCTCTTTGCCATTTCCTGTTGGGGAAGAGAGTATCCCACAAGTAAGGATGACGCCGTGGACCGGACACACCGTTGGAGAAAGAAATTTATCAGGTAAACATAAATTCTGTTTTTCGTCCCTTTCGTAAAAACGGACCAGCCCAAGGTGCTACGTCCTCTAAGCAAGAGGGTAATACTTCTCAGGCCAAGCCAGCTTGGAGACCAATGCAAGGCTGGAACAAGGGAAAGCAGGCCAAGAAACCTGCCACTGCTACCAAGACAGCATGAAATATTGGCCCCCGATCCGGGACCGGATCTGGTGGGGGGCAGACTCTCTCTCTTCGCTCAGGCTTGGGCAAGAGATGTTCTGGATCCTTGGGCGCTAGAAATAGTCTCCCAGGGTTATCTTCTGGAATTCAAGGGACTTCCCCCAAGGGGGAGGTTCCACAAGTCGCAGTTGTCTTCAGACCACATAAAAAGACAGGCGTTCTTACATTGTGTAGAAGACCTGTTAAAAATGGGAGTGATTCATCCTGTTCCATTAAGAGAACAAGGGATGGGGTTCTACTCCAATCTGTTCATAGTTCCCAAAAAAGAGGGAACGTTCAGACCAATCCTAGATCTCAAGATCTTAAACAAATTTCTCAAGGTCCCATCGTTCAAGATGGAAACCATTCGAACTATCCTTCCTTCCATCCAGGAAGGTCAATTTATGACCACGGTGGATTTAAAGGATGCGTATCTACATATTCCTATCCACAAGGAACATCATCGGTTCCTAAGGTTTGCATTCCTGGACAAACATTACCAGTTCGTGGCGCTTCCTTTCGGATTAGCCACTGCTCCAAGGATTTTCACAAAGGTACTAGGGTCCCTTCTAGCGGTGCTAAGACCAAGGGGCATTGCAGTAGTACCTTACCTGGACGACATTCTGATTCAAGCGTCGTCCCTTCCTCAAGCAAAGGCTCACACGGACATTGTCCTGGCCTTTCTCAGATCTCACGGCTGGAAAGTGAACGTGGAAAAGAGTTCTCTATCCCCGTCAACAAGGGTTCCCTTCTTGGGAACAATTATAGACTCCTTAGAAATGAGGATCTTTCTAACAGAGGCCAGAAAAACAAAGCTTCTGGACTCTTGTCGGACACTTCATTCCGTTCCTCTTCCTTCCATAGCTCAGTGCATGGAAGTGATCGGGTTGATGGTGGCGGCGATGGACATAGTTCCTTTTGCGCGCATTCATCTAAGACCATTACAACTGTGCATGCTCAGTCAGTGGAATGGGGACTATACAGACTTGTCTCCGAAGATACAAGTAAATCAGAGGACCAGAGACTCACTCCGTTGGTGGCTGTCCCTGGACAATCTGTCTCAAGGGATGATGTTCCACAGACCAGAGTGGGTCATTGTCACGACCGACGCCAGTCTGATAGGCTGGGGCGCGGTCTGGGGATCCCTGAAAGCTCAGGGTCTTTGGTCTCGGGAAGAATCTCTTCTACCGATAAATATTCTGGAACTGAGAGCGATATTCAATGCGCTCCAGGCCTGGCCCCAGCTTGCGAGGACCAGGTTCATACGGTTTCAATCAGACAACATGACGACTGTTGCGTACATCAACCATCAGGGGGGAACAAGGAGTTCCCTAGCGATGGAAGAAGTAACCAAAATTATTCTTTGGGCGGAGTCTCACTCCTGCCACCTGTCTGCTATCCACATCCCAGGAGTGGAAAATTGGGAAGCGGATTTTCTGAGTCGTCAGACATTGCATCCGGGGGAGTGGGAACTCCATCCGGAAATCTTTGCCCAAGTCACTCAGCTGTGGGGCATTCCAGACATGGATCTGATGGCCTCTCGTCAGAACTTCAAAGTTCCTTGCTACGGGGCCAGATCCAGGGATCCCAAGGCGGCTCTAGTAGATGCACTAGTAGCACCTTGGACCTTCAAACTAGCTTATGTGTTCCCGCCATTTCCTCTCATCCCCAGGCTGATAGCCAGGATCAAGCAGGAGAGGGCGTCGGTGATCTTGATAGCTCCTGCGTGGCCACGCAGGACTTGGTATGCAGATCTGGTGAATATGTCATCGGCTCCACCTTGGAAGCTACCTTTGAGACGAGACCTTCTTGTTCAGGGTCCGTTCGAACATCCGAATCTGGTTTCACTCCAGCTGACTGCTTGGAGATTGAACGCTTGATTTTATCGAAGCGAGGATTCTCAGATTCTGTGATCGATACTCTTGTTCAGGCCAGAAAGCCTGTGACTAGAAAGATTTACCACAAAATTTGGAAAAAATATATCTCTTGGTGTGAATCTAAAGGATTCCCTTGGGACAAGGTTAAGATTCCTAGGATTCTATCCTTCCTTCAAGAAGGATTGGAAAAAGGATTATCTGCAAGTTCCCTGAAGGGACAGATTTCTGCCTTGTCGGTATTACTTCACAAAAAGCTGGCAGCTGTGCCAGATGTTCAAGCCTTTGTTCAGGCTCTGGTTAGAATCAAGCCTGTTTACAAACCTTTGACTCCTCCTTGGAGTCTCAATTTAGTTCTTTCAGTTCTTCAGGGGGTTCCGTTTGAACCCTTACATTCCGTTGATATTAAGTTATTATCTTGGAAAGTTTTGTTTTTAGTTGCGATTTCTTCTGCTAGAAGAGTCTCAGAATTATCTGCTCTGCAGTGTTCTCCTCCTTATCTGGTGTTCCATGCAGATAAGGTGGTTTTACGTACTAAACCTGGTTTTCTTCCAAAAGTTGTTTCTAACAAAAACATTAACCAGGAGATTATCGTACCTTCTCTGTGTCCAAAACCAGTTTCAAAGAAGGAACGTTTGTTGCACAATTTGGATGTTGTTCGCGCTCTAAAATTCTATTTAGATGCTACAAAGGATTTTAGACAAACATCTTCCTTGTTTGTTGTTTATTCAGGTAAAAGGAGAGGTCAAAAAGCAACTTCTACCTCTCTCTCTTTTTGGATTAAAAGCATCATCAGATTGGCTTACGAGACTGCCGGACGGCAGCCTCCCGAAAGAATCACAGCTCATTCCACTAGGGCTGTGGCTTCCACATGGGCCTTCAAGAACGAGGCTTCTGTTGATCAGATATGTAGGGCAGCGACTTGGTCTTCACTGCACACTTTTACCAAATTTTACAAGTTTGATACTTTTGCTTCTTCTGAGGCTATTTTTGGGAGAAAGGTTTTGCAAGCCGTGGTGCCTTCCATTTAGGTGACCTGATTTGCTCCCTCCCTTCATCCGTGTCCTAAAGCTTTGGTATTGGTTCCCACAAGTAAGGATGACGCCGTGGACCGGACACACCTATGTTGGAGAAAACAGAATTTATGTTTACCTGATAAATTTCTTTCTCCAACGGTGTGTCCGGTCCACGGCCCGCCCTGGTTTTTTTAATCAGGTCTGATATTTTATTTTCTTTAACTACAGTCACCACGGTACCATATGGTTTCTCCTATGCAATTATTCCTCCTTAACGTCGGTCGAATGACTGGGGTAGGCGGAGCCTAGGAGGGATCATGTGACCAGCTTTGCTGGGCTCTTTGCCATTTCCTGTTGGGGAAGAGAATATCCCACAAGTAAGGATGACGCCGTGGACCGGACACACCGTTGGAGAAAGAAATTTATCAGGTAAACATAAATTCTGTTTTCTCCTCCTTGGAGTTTGAATTTGGTTCTGAGGGCTCTTCAAGCTCCTCCTTTTGAACCCATGCATTCATTGGACATTAAATTACTTTCTTGGAAAGTTTTGTTCCTTTTTGGCCATCTCTTCTGCCAGAAGAGTCTCTGAATTATCTGCTCTTTCTTGTGAGTCTCTTTTTCTGATTTTTCATCAGGATAAGGCGGTGTTGCGAACTTCTTTTGATTTTTTACCTAAGGTTGTGAATTCCAACAACATTAGTAGAGAAATTGTGGTTCCTTCATTATGTCCTAATCCTAAGAATTCTAAGGAGAAATCGTTGCATTCTTTGGATGTTGTTAGAGCTTTGAAATATTATGTTAAGGCTACTAAGTCTTTCCGAAAGACTTCTAGTCTATTTGTCATCTTTTCCGGTTCTAGAAAAGGTCAGAAAGCTTCTGCCATTTCTTTGGCATCTTGGTTGAAATCCTTAATTCACCATGCTTATGTCGAGTCGGGTAAAACTCCGCCTCAAAGGATTACAGCTCATTCTACTAGGTCAGTTTCTACTTCCTGGGCGTTTAGGAATGAGGCTTCGGTTGATCAGATTTGCAAAGCAGCAACTTGGTCCTCTTTGCATACTTTTACTAAATTCTACCATTTTGATGTGTTTTCTTCTTCTGAAGCAGTTTTTGGTAGAAAAGTACTTCAGGCAGCGGTTTCAGTTTGAATCTTCTGCTTATGTTTTCATTAAACTTTATTTTGGGTGTGGATTATTTTCAGCAGGAATTGGCTGTCTTTATTTTATCCCTCCCTCTCTAGTGACTCTTGCGTGGAAAGATCCACATCTTGGGTAGTCATTATCCCATACGTCACTAGCTCATGGACTCTTGCTAATTACATGAAAGAAAACATAATTTATGTAAGAACTTACCTGATAAATTCATTTCTTTCATATTAGCAAGAGTCCATGAGGCCCGCCCCTTTTTTGTGGTGGTTATGATTTTTTTGTATAAAGCACAACTATTCCAATTCCTTATTTTATATGCTTTCGCACTTTTTTTTTATCACCCCACTTCTTGGCTATTCGTTAAACTGATTTGTGGGTGTGGTGAGGGGTGTATTTCTTCTGTTAAGTGTGATCAGTCCACGGGTCATCATTACTTCTGGGATATTACTCCTCCCCAACAGGAAGTGCAAGAGGATTCACCCAGCAGAGCTGCATATAGCTCCTCCCCTCTACGTCACTCCCAGTCATTCTCTTGCACCCAACGACTAGATAGGATGTGTGAGAGGACTATGGTGATTATACTTAGTTTTATATCTTCAATCAAAAGTTTGTTATTTTAAAATAGCACCGGAGTGTGTTATTACCTCTCTGGCAGAGTTTGAAGAAGAATCTACCAGAGTTTTGCTATGATTTTAGCCGGAGTAGTTAAGATCATATTGCTGTTCTCGGCCATCTGAGGAGTGAGGTAAACTTCAGATCAGGGGACAGCGGGCAGATGAATCTGCATAGAGGTATGTAGCAGTTTTTATTTTCTGACAATGGAATTGATGAGAAAATCCTGCCATACCGATATAATGTCATGTATGTATACTTTACACTTCAGTATTCTGGGGAATGGTACTTCACTAGAATTACACTGTAAGAAATACATAATGCTGTTTAATAACTAGAGATTATGTTTAACGTTTTTGCTGGAATGTAAAATAGTTTTCATTTGCTGAGGTACTGTGTGAATA
This sequence comes from Bombina bombina, assembly GCF_027579735.1. Taxonomy (NCBI): domain Eukaryota; kingdom Metazoa; phylum Chordata; class Amphibia; order Anura; family Bombinatoridae; genus Bombina; species Bombina bombina. The sequence goes on along the minus strand of NC_069504.1, from coordinate 219,673,744 downwards.
AATGTTTGGGCACTATTTTTCCACTTGGCAGTTGCTTAATCTGTTTTTCTGACAGTTTCTGTTCTCCCTCACTGCTGTGTGTGAGGGGGAGGGGCCGTTTTTTTGGCGCTTTTTCTATGCATCAAATATTTCAGTCAGCAACTCATTGTATTCCCTGCATGATCCGGTTCATCTCTACAGAGCTCAGGGGTCTTCAAAACTTATTTTGAGGGAGGTAATTTCTCTCAGCAGAGCTGTGAGAATTATAGTTTGACTGAGATAAAAAACGTTTATTCTGTAATTTGTTTCCTGCTTTCAGAATTTGTTATCTTTGCTAATGGGATTAAACCTTTGCTAAAGTTGTGTTGTTTACAAGGATTGAGGCTATAACTGTTTCAATTTATTAATTTTCAACTGTCATAGATCTTCTGTGCTTCTTAAAGGCACAGTACGTTTTAATATTATTCTAATTGAATTGTATTTCCAAGTTACAAGTTTATTTGCTAGTGTGTTAAACATGTCTGATTCAGAGGATGATACCTGTGTCATTTGTTGCAATGCCAAAGTGGAGCCCAATAGAAATTTATGTACTAACTGTATTGATGCTACTTTAAATAAAAGTCAATCTGTACAAATTGAACAAATTTCACCAAACAACGAGGGGAGAGTTATGCCGACTAACTCGCCTCACGTGTCAGTACCTACATCTCCCGCTCAGAGGGAGGTGCGTGATATTGTAGCGCCGAGTACATCTGGGCGGCCATTACAAATCACATTACAGGATATGGCTACTGTTATGACTGAGGTTTTGGCTAAATTACCAGAACTAAGAGGTAAGCGTGATCACTCTGGGGTGAGAACAGAGTGCGCTGATAATATTAGGGCCATGTCAGACACTGCGTCACAGGTGGCAGAACATGAGGACGGAGAACTTCATTCTGTGGGTGACGGTTCTGATCCAAACAGACTGGATTCAGATATTTCAAATTTTAAATTTAAACTGGAAAACCTCCGTGTATTACTAGGGGAGGTGTTAGCGGCTCTGAATGATTGTAACACAGTTGCAATACCAGAGAAAATGTGTAGGTTGGATAAATATTTTGCGGTACCGACGAGTACTGAGGTTTTTCCTATACCTAAGAGACTTACTGAAATTGTTACTAAGGAGTGGGATAGACCCGGTGTGCCGTTCTCACCCCCTCCGATATTTAGAAAAATGTTTCCAATAGACGCCACCACAAGGGACTTATGGCAAACGGTCCCTAAGGTGGAGGGAGCAGTTTCTACCTTAGCTAAGCGTACCACTATCCCGGTGGAGGATAGCTGTTCTTTTTCAGATCCAATGGATAAAAAGTTAGAGGGTTACCTTAAGAAAATGTTTGTTCAACAAGGTTTTATATTGCAACCCCTTGCATGCATTGCGCCGATCACGGCTGCAGCGGCATTCTGGATTGAGTCTCTGGAAGAGAACATTGGTTCAGCTACTCTGGACGACATTACGGACAGGCTTAGAGTCCTTAAACTATCTAATTCATTCATTTCGGAGGCCGTAGTACATCTTACTAAACTTACGGCGAAGAATTCAGGATTCGCCATTCAGGCACGCAGGGCGCTGTGGCTAAAATCCTGGTCAGCTGATGTTACTTCTAAGTCTAAATTGCTTAATATACCTTTCAAAGGGCAGACCTTATTCGGGCCCGGGTTGAAAGAGATTATCGCTGACATTACAGGAGGTAAAGGCCATGCCCTGCCTCAGGACAAAGCCAAGACTAGACAGTCTAATTTTCGTTCCTTTCGTAATTTCAAAGCAGGAGCAGCATCAACTTCCTCTGCACCAAAACAGGAAGGAGCTGTTGCTCGCTACAGACAAGGCTGGAAACCTAACCAGTCCTGGAACAAGGGCAAGCAGACTAGGAAACCTGCTGCTGCCCCTAAAACAGCATGAATTGAGGGCCCCCGATCCGGGATCGGATCTAGTGGGGGGCAGACTTTCTCTCTTCGCCCAGGCTTGGGCAAGAGATGTTCAGGATCCCTGGGCGCTAGAGATAATATCTCAGGGATACCTTCTGGACTTCAAATACTCTCCTCCAAGAGAGAGATTTCATCTGTCAAGATTGTCAACAATCCAGACAAAGAAAGAGGCGTTTCTACGCTGCGTACAAGAGCTCTTGTTAATGGGAGTAATCCATCCAGTTCCACGATCGGAACAGGGACAGGGGTTTTACTCAAATCTGTTTGTGGTTCCCAAAAAAGAGGGAACTTTCAGACCAATCCTGGACTTAAAGATCCTAAACAAATTCCTAAGAGTTCCATCGTTCAAGATGGAGACTATTCGGACAATTTTACCTATGATCCAAGAGGGTCAATACATGACTACTGTAGATTTAAAAGATGCTTACCTTCACATACCGATTCACAAAGATCATTATCGGTACCTAAGGTTTGCCTTCCTAGACAGGCATTACCAGTTTGTGGCTCTTCCATTCGGATTGGCTACAGCTCCAAGAATCTTTACAAAGGTTCTGGGTGCTCTTCTGGCGGTACTAAGACCGCGGGGAATCTCGGTAGCTCCATACCTAGACGACATTCTGATACAAGCTTCAAGCTTTCAAACTGCCAAGTCTCATACAGAGTTAGTGCTGGCATTTCTAAGGTCACATGGATGGAAGGTGAACGAAAAGAAAAGTTCACTCGTTCCACTCACAAGAGTTCCCTTCCTGGGGACTCTTATAGATTCTGTAGAAATGAAGATTTACCTGACAGAGGACAGGCTAACAAGACTTCAAAGTGCTTGCCGCACCCTTCATTCCATTCAACACCCGTCAGTGGCTCAATGCATGGAGGTAATCGGCTTAATGGTAGCGGCAATGGACATAGTACCCTTTGCACGCTTACACCTCAGACCACTGCAACTGTGCATGCTAAGTCAGTGGAATGGGGATTACTCAGACTTATCCCCTTCTCTGAATCTGGATCAAGAGACCAGAAATTCTCTTCTATGGTGGCTTTCTCGGCCACATCTGTCCAGGGGGATGCCATTCAGCAGACCAGACTGGACAATTGTAACAACAGACGCCAGCCTTCTAGGTTGGGGTGCCGTCTGGAATTCTCTGAAGGCTCAGGGACAATGGAGTCAGGAGGAGAGTCTCCTGCCAATAAACATTCTGGAATTGAGAGCAGTTCTCAATGCCCTCCTGGCTTGGCCCCAGTTGACAACTCGGGGGTTCATCAGGTTTCAGTCGGACAACATCACGACTGTAGCTTACATCAACCATCAGGGAGGGACAAGAAGCTCCCTAGCTATGATGGAAGTATCAAAGATAATTGGCTGGGCAGAGTCTCACTCTTGCCACCTGTCAGCAATCCACATCCCGGGAGTGGAGAACTGGGAGGCGGATTTCTTAAGTCGTCAGACTTTTCATCCGGGGGAGTGGGAACTTCATCCGGAGGTCTTTGCCCAAATACTTCGACGTTGGGGCAAACCAGAGATAGATCTCATGGCGTCTCGACAGAACGCAAAGCTTCCTCGTTACGGGTCCAGATCCAGGGATCCAGGAGCAGTCCTGATAGATGCTCTGACAGCACCTTGGGACTTCAGGATGGCTTACGTGTTTCCACCCTTCCCGTTGCTTCCTCGATTGATTGCCAGAATCAAACAAGAGAGAGCATCAGTGATTCTAATAGCACCTGCGTGGCCACGCAGGACTTGGTATGCAGACCTGGTGGACATGTCATCCTGTCCACCTTGGTCTCTACCTCTGAAACAGGACCTTCTGATACAGGGTCCCTTCAAACATCAAAATCTAACTTCTCTGAAGCCGACTGCTTGGAAATTGAACGCTTGATTTTATCAAGACGTGGGTTTTCTGAGTCAGTTATTGATACCTTAATACAGGCTAGGAAACCTGTTACCAGAAAGATTTACCATAAGATATGGCGTAAATACCTATATTGGTGTGAATCCAAAGGTTACTCTTGGAGTAAGGTTAGGATTCCTAGGATATTGTCTTTTCTACAAGAAGGTTTAGAAAAGGGTTTATCTGCTAGTTCATTAAAGGGACAGATCTCAGCTCTGTCCATTCTGTTACACAAACGTCTGTCAGAAGTTCCTGACGTCCAGGCTTTTTGTCAGGCTTTGGCCAGAATTAAGCCTGTGTTTAAAACTGTTGCTCCACCATGGAGTTTAAACCTTGTTCTTAATGTTTTACAGGGCGTTCCGTTTGAACCCCTTCATTCCATTGATATAAAGTTGTTATCTTGGAAAGTTCTATTTTTAATGGCTATTTCCTCGGCTCGAAGAGTCTCTGAATTATCAGCCTTACATTGTGATTCTCATTATTTGATTTTTCATTCGGATAAGGTAGTCCTGCGTACTAAACCTGGGTTCTTACCTAAGGTAGTTACTAACAGGAATATCAATCAAGAGATTGTTGTTCCTTCTTTATGCCCAAATCCTTCTTCAAAGAAGGAACGTCTACTGCACAACCTGGATGTAGTCCGTGCTCTAAAATTTTACTTACAGGCAACTAAGGAATTTCGACAAACGTCTTCTCTGTTTGTCATTTACTCTGGGCAGAGGAGAGGTCAAAAAGCTTCCGCTACCTCTCTTTCTTTTTGGCTTCGTAGCATAATTCGTTTAGCTTATGAGACTGCTGGACAGCAGCCTCCTGAAAGAATTACAGCTCATTCTACTAGAGCTGTGGCTTCCACTTGGGCCTTCAAGAATGAGGCCTCTGTTGAACAGATTTGCAAGGCTGCAACTTGGTCTTCGCTTCATACTTTTTCCAAATTTTACAAATTTGACACTTGCTTCATCGGAGGCTATTTTTGGGAGAAAGGTTCTTCAGGCAGTGGTTCCTTCTGTATAAAGAGCCTGCCTATCCCTCCCGTCATCCGTGTACTTTTGCTTTGGTATTGGTATCCCAGAAGTAATGATGACCCGTGGACTGATCACACTTAACAGAAGAAAACATAATTTATGCTTACCTGATAAATTCCTTTCTTCTGTAGTGTGATCAGTCCACGGCCCGCCCTGTTTTTAAGGCAGGTAAATATTTTTTAATTTATACTCCAGTCACCACTTCACCCTTGGCTTTTCCTTTCTCGTTGGTCCTTGGTCGAATGACTGGGAGTGACGTAGAGGGGAGGAGCTATATGCAGCTCTGCTGGGTGAATCCTCTTGCACTTCCTGTTGGGGAGGAGTAATATCCCAGAAGTAATGATGACCCGTGGACTGACCCGTGGACTGAATTTATCAGGTAAGCATAAATTATGTTTTATAGGCATTTTGAGGTTTGGGAAACTTTGCCCCTCCTGGTAGGAATGTATATCCCATACGTCACTAGCTCATGGACTCTTGCTAATATGAAAGAAATGAATTTATCAGGTAAGTTCTTACATAAATTATGTTTTTTACTAGCTTGCATAAAGGGTTAATTTTTTGTGGGCACTCAGTTTATGTGAATTTGGGACAAACGTTTTTGTGTCTGAGTAACGTTTCTTTCATGTAATTAGCAAGAGTCCATGAGCTAGTGACGTATGGGATATACATTCCTACCAGGAGGGGCAAAGTTTCCCAAACCTTAAAATGCCTATAAATACACCCCTCACCACACCCACAAATCAGTTTTACAAACTTTGCCTCCCATGGAGGTGGTGAAGTAAGTTTGTGCTAGATTCTATGTTGATATGCGCTTCGCAGCAGGCTGAAGCCCGGTTTTCCCCTCAGAGTGCAGTGAATGTCAGAGGGATGTGAAGAGAGTATTGCCTATTTGAATACAATGGTCTTCCTCTAGGGGATCTATTTCATAGGTTCTCTGTTATCGGTCGTAGAGATTTCTTCTCCTACCTCCCTTTTCAGATCGACGATATACTCTTATATACCATTACCTCTACTGATTCTCGTTTCAGTACTGGTTTGGCTATCTACTATATGTAGATGAGTGTCCGGGGGTAAGTAAGTCTTATTTTTTGTGACACTCTAAACTATGGTTGGGCACTTTATATGTAAAGTTCTAAATATATGTCTTTAAACTTATATTTGCCATGATTCAGGATAATCAGTATTCCTTCATTCAGACTGTCAGTTTCATTATTTGGGATAATGCATATGAATAAATATTATTTCTCCAACATTGGTGTGTCTGGTCCACGGCATCATCCATTACTTGTGGGAATATTCTCTTCCCCAACAGGAAATGGCAAAGAGCACAGCAAAAGCTGTCCATATAGCCCCTCCTCAAGCTCCGCCCCCCCAGTCATTCTCTTTGCCGCTCTGAACAAGTAGCATCTCCACGGAGATGGTGAAGAGTATGTGGTGTTTAGTTGTAGTTTTTTATTCTTCTATCAAAAGTTTGTTATTTTGAAATAGTACTGGTTGTGCTATTTACTCAGAAAGAGATGAAGAGTTCTGTTTAAAAGAGGAGTATGATTTTAGCAGCAGTAACTAAAATCAATTGCTGTTCCCATGCAGGACTGTTGAGCCCAGAGAACTTCAGTTGGGGGGAACAGTTTGCAGACTTTTCTGCTCAAGGTATGACTAGCCATGTATCTAACAAGACTGTGTAATGCTGGAAGGCTGTCATTTTCCCTTTTGGGATCGGTAAGCCATTTTCTTAGACTCAAAAAGAATAAAGGGCTTATTATGGGTTATTAACTGGTGGACACTCTTAAGGGTTAAATCGATTGCTTATTTAAGTATTATTTACAGTTTGAAGTGGATTTCACACTTTTTATTATTTGGGGAACGTTTTTAACGCCAGGCACTAGTTAAGACACCTTCCCAGTCAGGAAGGGCCTTTCACTGTAGTAGGCAGAGCCTCATTTTCGCGCCATTATTGCGCAGTTTCTTTTGAGTGCAGTGCATGCAGCTGCATGTGAGAGGGTCTGGTATCCATTGAAAACGTTCCTGGAAGGCTTGAATTGGTATCGTATACCCCCTGGGATAGGTGAAGTCGCAACAAACGCTGTGGCTGGGACTGTAGTGGGGTTAAAATTGCAAACGGCTCCGGTTTCCGCATTTTAAGGGTTAAATGCTTGAAAATTGGGGTGCAATACTTTGAATGCATTAAGACACTGGTGAAAATTTGGTAAAGATTGGATAATTCCTTCATAGTTTTTCACATATTCAGTAATAAAGTGTGCTCTGTTTAACATTTAAAGAGACAGTAACGGTTTTGTTTAAAAACGTTTTTTGTGCTTTATTAACCAGTTTAAGCCTGTCTTACATGTCTGTACCTTCAGATAGATCATGTTCTGTATGTATGGAGGCCAAGGTGGTTCCCCCTTCAAATGTATGTGATAATTGTGCCATGGAGTCCAAACAAAGTAAGGACAGTACTGTCACATTTAGTAAGGTTGCCCAGGATGATTCCTCAAATGAAGGAAGTAGGGATAGTTCTGCATCCTCTCCTTCTGTGTCTATACCAGTTATGCCCGCACAGGCGACCCCTAGTACTTCTAGCACGCCAATGCTTGTTACTATGCAACAATTGACGGCAGTAATGGATAACTCCATAGCTAATATTTTATCCAAAATGCCAGCATTTCAGAGAAAGCGTGATTGCTCAGTTTTAAACACTGTAGAGCAGGAGGGCGCTGATGATAATTTATCCGTCATACCCTCACACCAGTCTGAAGTGGCAGTGAGGGAGGGTTTGTCAGATGGAGAAATTTCTGATACAGGAAGAATTTCTCAGCAGGCAGAACCTGATGTTGTGACATTTAAATTAGAGCATCTCCGCGCATTACTTAAGGAGGTGCTATCTACTCAGGATGATTGTGACAATTTGGTCATCCCAGAAAAATTGTGCTAGATGGACAAATTCCTAGAGGTCCCGGTGCACCCTGATGCCTTTCCGATACCTAAGAGGGTGGCGGACATAGTGAATAAGGAGTGGGAGAAGCCAGGCATACCTTTTGTCCCTCCTCCTATATTTAAGAAATTGTTCCCCATGGTCGACCCCAGGAAGGACACATGGCAAACAGTCCCTAAGGTCGAGGGGGCGGTTTCTACACTAGCCAAACGCACGACTATTCCCATTGAGGACAATTGTGCTTTCAAAGATCCTATGGATAAAAAATTGGAGGGTTTGCTTAAAAAGATTTTTGTACAGCAAGGTTACCTCCTTCAACCAATTTCGTGCATTATTCCTGTCACTACAGCAGCGTGTTTCTGGTTCGAGGAACTGGAAGTCACTCAGTAAGGAGACTCCATATGAGGAGGTCATGGACAGAATTCACGCACTTAAGTTGGCTAATTCCTTTATTTTAGATGCCGCTTTGCAGTTAGCGAGATTAGCGGCGAAAAATTCAGGGTTTGCAATTGTGGCGCGCAGAGCGCTCTGGCTAAAGTCTTGGTCGGCGGATGTATCTTCCAAGACAAAATTGCTTAATATCCCTTTCAAAGTTAAGACCCTTTTTGGGCCAGAATTGAAAGAAATTATTTCAGACATCTCTGGGGGAAAGGGCCATGCCCTCCCACAAGATAGGCCTTTCAAGGCTAAGAATAAGTCCAATTTTCGTTCCTTTCGCAATTTTAGGAACGGACCGGCTTCCAACTCTGCAGCCTCTAGACAAGAGGGTAACGCTTCCCAGACTAAACCAGCTTGGAAACCAATGCAAGGCTGGAACAAGGGTAAACAGGCCAAGAAGCCTGCTGCTGCTACCAAGACAGCATGAAGGGGTAGCCCCCGATCCGGGACCGGATCTAGTAGGGGGCAGACTCTCTCTCTCTTTGCTCAGGCTTGGGCAAGAGATGTTCAGGATCCCTGGGCACTAGAAATAGTTTCTCAGGGTTATCTTCTGGAATTCAAGGAACTACCCCCAAGGGGAAGGTTCCACATGTCTCACTTATCTTCAAACCAAATACAGAGACAGGCATTCTTACATTGTGTAGAAGACCTGTTAAAGATGGGAGTGATACACCCAGTTCCAGCTGTGGAACAAGGTCAGGGGTTTTACTCAAACCTGTTTGTAGTTCCCAAAAAAAGAGGGAACTTTCAGACCAATTCTGGATTTAAAGATTCTAAACAAATTTCTCAGAGTTCCATCGTTCAAAATGGAAACCATTCGAACAATTTTACCTACAATCCAGGAGGGTCAATATATGACTACCGTGGATTTAAAGGATGCGTATCTACATATTCCTATCCACAAAGATCATCATCAGTTCCTAAGGTTCGCCTTTCTGGACAAACATTATCAGTTCGTGGCTCTCCTATTCGGACTAGCCACTGCTCCCAGAATTTTCACAAAGGTGCTTGGGTCCCTTCTGGCGGTTCTAAGACCAAGGGGCATTGCAGTGGCACCTTATCTGGACGACATTCTAATTCAAGCGTCGTCTCTTTCCAAGGCAAAGGCTCATACAGACATTGTTCTAGCCTTTCTCAGATCTCACGGGTGGAAGGTGAACGTAGAAAAGAGTTCCCTGTCTTCGTCGACAAGAGTTCCCTTTTTGGGAACAATAATAGATTCTTTAGAAATGAAGATCTTCCTGACAGAAGTCAGAAAGTCAAAGCTTCTAAACGCTTGTCAAGTTCTTCACTCTATTCTGCAGCCTTCCATAGCTCAGTGCATGGAAGTAGTAGGGTTGATGGTTGCAGCAATGGACATAGTTCCTTTTGCTCAAATTCATCTAAGACCATTACAACTGTGCATGCTCAATCAGTAGAATGGGGACTATGCAGACTTGTCTCCAAAGATTCAAGTAGACCAGATGACCAGAGACTCACTCCGTTGGTGGTTGTCCCAGGATCACCTGTCTCAGGGAATGAGTTTCCGCAGACCAGAGTGGGTCATTGTCATGGCCGACGCCAGTCTATTAGGCTGGGGCGCGGTCTGGGATTCCCTGAAAGCTCAGGGTCTATGGTCTCGGGAAGAGTCTCTTCTCCCGATAAACATCCTGGAACTGAGAGAGATATTCAATGCTCTCCGGGCTTGGCCTCAACTAGCGAAGGCCGGATTCATAAGATTCCAGTCAGACAACATGACGACTGTAGCTTACATCAACCATCAGGGGGGAACATGGAGTTCCTTGGCGATGAGAGAGGTATCCAAAATCATCAAATGGGCGGAGGATCACTCCTGCCACCTATCTGCAATTCACATCCCAGGAGTAGACAACTGGGAGGCGGATTATCTGAGTCGTCAGACTTTCCATCCGGGGGAGTGGGAACTCCACCCGGAGGTTTTTGCCCAGTTGACTCAATTATGGGGAAGTCCAGACATGGATCTGATGGCGTCTCGTCAGAACTTCAAGGTTCCTTGCTACGGGTCCAGATCCAGGGATCCCAAGGCGACTCTAGTGGATGCATTAGTGGCGCCTTGGTCGTTCAACCTAGCTTATGCGTTTCCACCGTTCCCTCTCCTTCCCAGGCTTGTAGCCAGGATCAAACAGGAGAAGGCCTTGGTGATTCTGATAGCTCCTGCGTGGCCGCGCAGGACTTGGTATGCAGACCTGGTGAATATGTCATCGGCTCCACCATGGAAGCTACCTTTGAGACAGGATTTTCTTGTACAAGGTCCATTCGAATATCCAAATCTAGTTTCTCTGCAGCTGACTGCTTGGAAATTGAACGTTTGATTTTATCCAAGCGTGGGTTTTCAGATTCAGTGATAGATATTCTGGTCCAAGCCAGAGAACCTGTGACTAGAAAGATTTACCATAAAATATGGAAAAAATATATCTGTTGGTGTGAATCCAAGGGATTCTCCTGGAGTAAGATTAAAATTCCTAAGATCCTCTCCTTTCTCCAAGAAGGTTTGGATAAGGGATTGTCAGAGAGTTCTCTAAAAGGACAGATTTCTGCTTTATCTGTCTTGTTACACAAACGACTGGCAGCTGTGCCAGCTTTTGTACAGGCTTTGGTCAGAATCAAGTCTGTTTACAGACCCTTGACTCCTCCTTGGAGTCTAAATTTAGTTCTTTCAGTTCTTCAAGGGGTTCCGTTTGAACCCTTACATTCCATAGATATCAAGTTTCTATCTTGGAAAGTTCTGTTTTTGGTTGCTATTTCTTCTGCAAGAAGAGTTTCTGAATTATCTGCTTTGCAGTGTAATCCACCCTATGTGGTGTTCCATTCAGATAAGGTCGTTTTGCGTACTAAGCCTGGTTTTCTTCCGAAGGTTGTTTCCAACAGGAATATTAACCAGGAAATAGTTGTTCCTTCTCTGTGTCCGAATCCAGTTTCAAAGAAGGAACGTTTGTTACACAATTTAGATGTAGTTCGTGCTTTAAAGTTCTATTTAGAAGCAACTAAGGATTTTAGACAAACCTCATCTTTGTTTGTCGTTTACTCTGGTAAGAGGAGAGGACAAAAAGCTACGGCTACCTCTTTCTTTCTGGCTGAAAAGCATTATCAGATTGGCTTTTGAGACTGCCGGACGGCAGCCTCCTGAAAGTATCACAGCTCACTCCACTAGGGCTGTGGCTTCCACATGGGCCTTCAAGAACGAGGCTCCTGTTGACCAGATATGTAAGGCAGCGACTTGGTCTTCACTGCACTCTTTTGCCAAATTTTACAAATGTGATACTTTTGCTTCTTCGGAGGCTGTTTTTGGGAGAAAGGTTTTGCAAGCCGTGGTGCCTTCCGCTTAGGTAACCTGATTTGCTCCCTCCCTTCATCCGTGTCCTAAAGCTTTGGTATTGGTTCCCACAAGTAATGGATGACGCCGTGGACCAGACACACCAATGTTGGAGAAAACAGAATTTATGCTTACCTGATAAATTACTTTCTCCAACGGTGTGTCCGGTCCACGGCCCGCCCTGGTTTTTTAATCAGGTTTGAAAAATTTCTTTCTCTATACACTACAGTCACCACGGCACCCTATAGTTTCTCCTTTTTTCTCCTAACCGTCGGTCTAATGACTGGGGGGGCGGAGCCTGAGGAGGGGCTATATGGACAGCTTTTGCTGTGCTCTTTGCCACTTCCTGTTGGGGAAGAGAATATTCCCACAAGTAATGGATGACGCCGTGGACCGTTGGAGAAAGTAATTTATCAGGTAAGCATAAATTCTGTTTTTTCTTACCTTGAAAATTTTTAATTGACTATTTTTCCCTGCGGGCTGTTAGGCTCGCGGAGGCAGAAAATGCTTCATTTTATTGCGTTATTCTTGGCGCAAAATTTTGTCATTTCCGGCGTCGTAGTTGACGCCGGAAGTTGTTTGTAGTTACGTCATTTTTTTTGACGCATGTGTATTCAGACGTTTTGGGCGTCGGTTTCGACATCAGAGGATGTGGCGTCATACTTGGCGCCAAAAAATATGGGCGTTGTACTTAGCGCCAATAATGTGGGCGTCATATTTGGCGCCAAAAATGTGGGCGTCATACTTGTTCCACTTTTTTATCACATTATTTAAGTCTCACTTTTTTGTTGCTTCTGGTTGCTAGAAACTTGTTTATTTTTCATTTTTTCCCATTCCTGAAACTGTCATTTAAGGAATTTGATAATTTTGCTTTATATGTTGTTTTTTTCTATTACATATTGCAAGATATTCAAAACACTGTTCCTGTATCAAGAAATGCTGAGGGATTCCTGTTGACTGATATCAGTCCTACCAAAGCTAAGTTCATTTATTTTAATGTTATGAATGTTTATCTTTAGCTATGGTTTGTAATAAGTTATCATGATAAACTTTTACATGCAGAATCCATTAGTATTTATGCTTTATATATTGCTAATCTTTTTATATCTTATGTACAAGATATACTTAGAAATTTATAAGAATATATTTCTGATTCTATTTTAAAGGCTTTGTCTGACGTCACGCCTTCTAATAAAAATTTTAGGTCTTTTTCAAACTTCTTTTTTAGTTGATGAAGTTTCAAATGACCAACAACATAATTAATTATCCTTCTCTGATGGTGCTTTTTTCTCATTCAGAATTTTTCTTCATCAGATATTGACACTAACAAATCTACTTTTTTTCTTTATTAGAGTACATTTGTTCTTTGTTCAAAAGGTGTTGATTATTTTGGATATTGAAATATCTAGTTCTTTTGATTTTAAAGACTAGCTAGCATTTAAATTCTGCTTATGTATCTTCTGTGGTTTCTTCAGAGGTTTTTTTCCAGTTCCTGATACTAGGGAATGGAATAGGCTGAGAATTTTCTTTTAGTCCTTCTTTAAGGTTTTTAAATTGTATTCTTTGCCGGCAGTTAATTTTCAGTTTTGAGGAAAGATTCCCCAAGTTAATGGGGCTATCTCTACTCCTGCTAAATATACTATTATTCTTATAGCAAATAGTATTTGTTTTCCTTCAGATGTCGTATCTTATTTAAGGAAAATTATTTTCAGGTACTTTTTCTTAGACCTGTAATTTATTTGGCTGATGTTGCAAATTGCTGCATCTTTCTGGTTGGATACTTTAAGATCAAGTATCGGATTATGATTTGTTTAGCATTGTTAAAAGGACAAAATCTTCTACTTATTTGAAGTTCAGACTAAGTGCTATTGCATTGTCTTGTTATCTTGCATTTGTTGATTGTGCAAGTCCAGTGTGTTGTCTGATCCTTTAACTTGTTTAACATGCTAATAATTTCATTTGTGTTGTCATTTTATTAAATATTTTCGCAAATGAGGTTTAATCTATGTCTTTAGCTATTTTAGCTAGAAGAACTTTGTGATTTCAATCTTGGAATGCTAATTTGATTTCTAAAATCCATATTTCTTTTTTTCCAAGATATTCAATTATTTGGTTCATAATTGGATTCAATTATTTAACTGTTACTCTGGGCTTCAAGATTAAGTTCTAAGACTAAAACTTTAAGCTTATTTTAGTTTTCTGTTCTTACTAAGGAACGGAATCCTGAATTCTTCCCCAAGTAACATATTTATAATTGGAAGTTTTTTCTTCATCCAATTAAGCCTTTTAAAAAGTTCAAAGTCAGCTCCCCAAATTTGCATATAGGTGTGATTCTTATTCCAGCTTGGCTGGTAAGGGGCAGGTTAAGACTTTTTTTGAAATTTATTTGGTTCTATTCGGTCCAAACTTCTTAAACTTTGGGTACAGAATAGGTTTCAGAGTAAAACCGTCTGTGAGAAGTCTTTTTCTCTATCATATTCCAGCTATTCCAGTAAGACTAACACTTTCCTGAAGTGTGTCTCAGACATGGAGTTTTCTGGGGTATTTATTCCAGTTTCATTTTAGGAACTGGGTTTTGGGGTTTTATTCAAGACTATTCATTGTTCCAAAGATAGAAAATCTTTTGAACTGTCATATAAGTGTACCATCTTTTAGAATAGTGTTTATATGGTCTATTCTGCCTTTTTGGTCAGTGATGGCATTATTTGTTTACAATAGATACAATAGATGCATATCTTCATTTTCTGTTTTCATTCAGATGATTTGTATTTTCTGAGATTCTCTTTTTTTTTGGCAAGCATTACCAATTTGTTGCTTTTCCTTCTGGTCTAGCGACAGCTCTAAGAATCTTTTCAAGGTTCTCAGTGTTCCTTATTTGGACAGTATGTTGGTACTGGCTCAGTCTTTTCGTTCTGCGCAATCTCATACGATTCAACTTTGTTGTTTCTTCAAGACCTAGTTAGAGGATCTTTTTATCAAAAGCTGCTTGATTTCTCACACAAGGGTCACCTTTTTTAGGTTTCCAGATGTGTCAATGTTTTTTGTCTCTAACAGACAAGTGACTAAGTTTATTGGGCTCCGTTTGTCGGAACCTTCAGTCTCTATTTCCTTCAAGTTGCTATATATGCATGTAAGTTTTAGGTTTCATGGCTGCAGCATTGGATTAGATTCCCTTTGCTCATTTCATAGGAAACCTTTCCAGTTTTTTATGCTGAATAATGGTGCAGGGATTCTAGGATATCACTTTTTATATCTTTGAATCCTAATGTTTAACTATCTTTGATTCGGTGGTTAAGATCACCATCATTTAGTTCTACAGGTCTCTTCGGTTCTTTCAACCTGGACCTTGATCTCTACCGATGCGAGTCTTTTAGGTTGGGAGACTGTCTGAGGATCTCTGTCAGCACAAGGGGTTTGGAAATCTCAGGAGGCGAAATTACCATTTGATATTTTGAACTCCGTGCATTCTCAGAGTTCTTCAGTTTAGTTTCTTTTTGAAGAAGAGACTTTTTTTCAGACAGACAATGTCACAACTGTGGCGTATGTCAATTATCAGGCTGTGACAGAAGTATCTTGGATATTTGCTTGGGCTAAATCCAGCTCCTATCTAATTTCTGTGTTCTTTTTCCCAGGTATAGACAATTGGGAAGTGGATTATCTCTGTTAATCAAGCTTTACATCCGGAAGAATGGTCTCTTTACCCAGATATGTTTTTCAATTTTTCAGATGTGAGGGCTTCCAGAAATAGATCTGATGGCATCTCATCTAAACAAGGAACTTCCCATGGGCCTATTCAGGTCCTGGGATCCTCAGGCGGAAGTAGTGTATGCATTATAACTTCCTTGGATTTATCAATCTGCCTATATTTTTTCATCTCTGGTTCTTCTTTTAGAGTGATTTTCTAAATCATCAGAGACCAATCTTTGGTGTGGCTGGTGGCTCCAGCATGGCCACACAGGTTTTGGTATATGGTTCTTGTTCGGATGTCCAGTTGCCAATCTTGGTTACTTCCATTAAGGCCAGACCTTATATCTTAACATTCGTTTTTTTCATCAGGAATTCAAATTATTAATTTGATGGTATGAAAATTTAACGCTTGGTACTTAGTCATAAAAGTTTCTCTGACTCTGTGATTAATACTATGTTGCAGGCTCGTAAATCTGTGTCTAGTAGGATTTATTATCGAGTTTGGAAGATTTACATCTCATGATGCTCTTCTTATGAATTCTCTTGGCATTCTTTTAGAATTCCTAGGATTTTATAGTTTCTTCATAAGATTTTGTCTGCATGTTCCTTGAAAGAACAAATCTCTGCTTTTTCTGTGCTGTTTCACAGTAAGAATTGCTAAATCTTTCTGATATTCATTGTTTTGTTCAGGCTTTGGTTCGTATCAAGCCTGTGATTTAAGCCAATTTCTCCTCCTTGGAGTCTTATTTCTTCTGTTAAGTGTGATCAGTCCACGGGTCATCATTACTTCTGGGATATTACTCCTCCCCAACAGGAAGTGCAAGAGGATTCACCCAGCAGAGCTGCACATAGCTCCTCCCCTCTACGTCACTCCCAGTCATTCTCTTGCACCCAACGACTAGATAGGATGTGTGAGAGGACTATGGTGATTATACTTAGTTTTATATCTTCAATCAAAAGTTTGTTATTTTAAAATAGCACCGGAGTGTGTTATTACCTCTCTGGCAGAGTTTGAAGAAGAATCTACCAGAGTTTTGCTATGATTTTAGCCGGAGTAGTTAAGATCATATTGCTGTTCTCGGCCATCTGAGGAGTGAGGTAAACTTCAGATCAGGGGACAGCGGGCAGATGAATCTGCATAGAGGTATGTAGCAGTTTTTATTTTCTGACAATGGAATTGATGAGAAAATCCTGCCATACCGATATAATGTCATGTATGTATACTTTACACTTCAGTATTCTGGGGAATGGTACTTCACTAGAATTACACTGTAAGAAATACATAAAGCTGTTTAATAACTAGAGATTATGTTTAACGTTTTTGCTGGAATGTAAAATCGTTTTCATTTGCTGAGGTACTGTGTGAATAAATGTTTGGGCACTATTTTTCCACTTGGCAGTTGCTTAATCTGTTTTTCTGACAGTTTCTGTTCTCCCTCACTGCTGTGTGTGAGGGGGAGGGGCCGTTTTTTTGGCGCTTTTTCTATGCATCAAATATTTCAGTCAGCAACTCATTGTATTCCCTGCATGATCCGGTTCATCTCTACAGAGCTCAGGGGTCTTCAAAACTTATTTTGAGGGAGGTAATTTCTCTCAGCAGAGCTGTGAGAATTATAGTTTGACTGAGATAAAAAACGTTTATTCTGTAATTTGTTTCCTGCTTTCAGAATTTGTTATCTTTGCTAATGGGATTAAACCTTTGCTAAAGTTGTGTTGTTTACAAGGATTGAGGCTATAACTGTTTCAATTTATTAATTTTCAACTGTCATAGATCTTCTGTGCTTCTTAAAGGCACAGTACGTTTTAATATTATTCTAATTGAATTGTATTTCCAAGTTGCAAGTTTATTTGCTAGTGTGTTAAACATGTCTGATTCAGAGGATGATACCTGTGTCATTTGTTGCAATGCCAAAGTGGAGCCCAATAGAAATGTATGTACTAACTGTATTGATGCTACTTTAAATAAATGTCAATCTGTACAAATTGAACAAATTTCACCAAACAACGAGGGGAGAGTTATGCCGACTAACTCGCCTCACGTGTCAGTACCTACATCTCCCGCTCAGAGGGAGGTGCGTGATATTGTAGCGCCGAGTACATCTGGGCAGCCATTACAAATCACATTACAGGATATGGCTACTGTTATGACTGAGGTTTTGGCTAAATTACCAGAACTAAGAGTTAAGCGTGATCACTCTGGGGTGAGAACAGAGTGCGCTGATGATATTAGGGCCATGTCAGACACTGCGTCACAGGTGGCAGAACATGAGGACGGAGAACTTCATTCTGTGGGTGACGGTTCTGATCCAAACAGACTGGATTCAGATATTTCAAATTTTAAATTTAAACTGGAAAACCTCCGTGTATTACTAGGGGAGGTGTTAGCGGCTCTGAATGATTGTAACACAGTTGCAATACCAGAGAAAATGTGTAGGTTGGATAAATATTTTGCGGTACCGACGAGTACTGAGGTTTTTCCTATACCTAAGAGACTTACTGAAATTGTTACTAAGGAGTGGGATAGACCCGGTGTGCCGTTCTCACCCCCTCCGATATTTAGAAAAATGTTTCCAATAGACGCCACCACAAGGGACTTATGGCAAACGGTCCCTAAGGTGGAGGGAGCAGTTTCTACCTTAGCTAAGCGTACCACTATCCCGGTGGAGGATAGCTGTGCTTTTTCAGATCCAATGGATAAAAAGTTAGAGGGTTACCTTAAGAAAATGTTTGTTCAACAAGGTTTTATATTGCAACCCCTTGCATGCATTGCGCCGATCACGGCTGCAGCGGCATTCTGGATTGAGTCTCTGGAAGAGAACATTGGTTCAGCTACTCTGGACGACATTACGGACAGGCTTAGAGTCCTTAAACTATCTAATTCATTCATTTCGGAGGCCGTAGTACATCTTACTAAACTTACGGCGAAGAATTCAGGATTCGCCATTCAGGCACGCAGGGCGCTGTGGCTAAAATCCTGGTCAGCTGATGTTACTTCTAAGTCTAAATTGCTTAATATACCTTTCAAAGGGCAGACCTTATTCGGGCCCGGGTTGAAAGAGATTATCGCTGACATTACAGGAGGTAAAGGCCATGCCCTGCCTCAGGACAAAGCCAAGACTAGACAGTCTAATTTTCGTTCCTTTCGTAATTTCAAAGCAGGAGCAGCATCAACTTCCTCTGCACCAAAACAGGAAGGAGCTGTTGCTCGCTACAGACAAGGCTGGAAACCTAACCAGTCCTGGAACAAGGGCAAGCAGACTAGGAAACCTGCTGCTGCCCCTAAAACAGCATGAATTGAGGGCCCCCGATCCGGGATCGGATCTAGTGGGGGGCAGACTTTCTCTCTTCGCCCAGGCTTGGGCAAGAGATGTTCAGGATCCCTGGGCGCTAGAGATAATATCTCAGGGATACCTTCTGGACTTCAAATACTCTCCTCCAAGAGAGAGATTTCATCTGTCAAGATTGTCAACAATCCAGACAAAGAAAGAGGCGTTTCTACGCTGCGTACAAGAGCTCTTTTTAATGGGAGTAATCCATCCAGTTCCACGATCGGAACAGGGACAGGGGTTTTACTCAAATCTGTTTGTGGTTCCCAAAAAAGAGGGAACTTTCAGACCAATCCTGGACTTAAAGATCCTAAACAAATTCCTAAGAGTTCCATCGTTCAAGATGGAGACTATTCGGACAATTTTACCTATGATCCAAGAGGGTCAATACATGACCACTGTAGATTTAAAAGATGCTTACCTTCACATACCGATTCACAAAGATCATTATCGGTACCTAAGGTTTGCCTTCCTAGACAGGCATTACCAGTTTGTGGCTCTTCCATTCGGATTGGCTACAGCTCCAAGAATCTTCACAAAGGTTCTGGGTGCTCTTCTGGCGGTACTAAGACCGCGGGGAATCTCGGTAGCTCCATACCTAGACGACATTCTGATACAAGCTTCAAGCTTTCAAACTGCCAAGTCTCATACAGAGTTAGTGCTGGCATTTCTAAGGTCACATGGATGGAAGGTGAACGAAAAGAAAAGTTCACTCGTTCCACTCACAAGAGTTCCCTTCCTGGGGACTCTTATAGATTCTGTAGAAATGAAGATTTACCTGACAGAGGACAGGCTAACAAGACTTCAAAGTGCTTGCCGCACCCTTCATTCCATTCAACACCTGTCAGTGGCTCAATGCATGGAGGTAATCGGCTTAATGGTAGCGGCAATGGACATAGTACCCTTTGCACGCTTACACCTCAGACCACTGCAACTGTGCATGCTAAGTCAGTGGAATGGGGATTACTCAGACTTATCCCCTTCTCTGAATCTGGATCAAGAGACCAGAAATTCTCTTCTATGGTGGCTTTCTCGGCCACATCTGTCCAGGGGGATGCCATTCAGCAGACCAGACTGGACAATTGTAACAACAGACGCCAGCCTTCTAGGTTGGGGTGCCGTCTGGAATTCTCTGAAGGCTCAGGGACAATGGAGTCAGGAGGAGAGTCTCCTGCCAATAAACATTCTGGAATTGAGAGCAGTTCTCAATGCCCTCCTGGCTTGGCCCCAGTTGACAACTCGGGGGTTCATCAGGTTTCAGTCGGACAACATCACGACTGTAGCTTACATCAACCATCAGGGAGGGACAAGAAGCTCCCTAGCTATGATGGAAGTATCAAAGATAATTTGCTGGGCAGAGTCTCACTCTTGCCACCTGTCAGCAATCCACATCCCGGGAGTGGAGAACTGGGAGGCGGATTTCTTAAGTCGTCAGACTTTTCATCCGGGGGAGTGGGAACTTCATCCGGAGGTCTTTGCCCAAATACTTCGACGTTGGGGCAAACCAGAGATAGATCTCATGGCGTCTCGACAGAACGCAAAGCTTCCTCGTTACGGGTCCAGATCCAGGGATCCAGGAGCAGTCCTGATAGATGCTCTGACAGCACTTTGGGACTTCAGGATGGCTTACGTGTTTCCACCCTTCCCGTTGCTTCCTCGATTGATTGCCAGAATCAAACAAGAGAGAGCATCAGTGATTCTAATAGCACCTGCGTGGCCACGCAGGACTTGGTATGCAGACCTGGTGGACATGTCATCCTGTCCACCTTGGTCTCTACCTCTGAAACAGGACCTTCTGATACAGGGTCCCTTCAAACATCAAAATCTAACTTCTCTGAAGCTGACTGCTTGGAAATTGAACGCTTGATTTTATCAAGACGTGGATTTTCTGAGTCAGTTATTGATACCTTAATACAGGCTAGGAAACCTGTTACCAGAAAGATTTACCATAAGATATGGCGTAAATACCTATATTGGTGTGAATCCAAAGGTTACTCTTGGAGTAAGGTTAGGATTCCTAGGATATTGTCTTTTCTACAAGAAGGTTTAGAAAAGGGTTTATCTGCTAGTTCATTAAAGGGACAGATCTCAGCTCTGTCCATTCTGTTACACAAACGTCTGTCAGAAGTTCCTGACGTCCAGGCTTTTTGTCAGGCTTTGGCCAGAATTAAGCCTGTGTTTAAAACTGTTGCTCCACCATGGAGTTTAAACCTTGTTCTTAATGTTTTACAGGGCGTTCCGTTTGAACCCCTTCATTCCATTGATATAAAGTTGTTATCTTGGAAAGTTCTATTTTTAATGGCTATTTCCTCGGCTCGAAGAGTCTCTGAATTGTCAGCCTTACATTGTGATTCTCCTTATTTGATTTTTCATTCGGATAAGGTAGTCCTGCGTACTAAACCTGGGTTCTTACCTAAGGTAGTTACTAACAGGAATATCAATCAAGAGATTGTTGTTCCTTCTTTATGCCCAAATCCTTCTTCAAAGAAGGAACGTCTACTGCACAACCTGGATGTAGTCCGTGCTCTAAAATTTTACTTACAGGCAACTAAGGAATTTCGACAAACGTCTTCTCTGTTTGTCATTTACTCTGGGCAGAGGAGAGGTCAAAAAGCTTCCGCTACCTCTCTTTCTTTTTGGCTTCGTAGCATAATTCGTTTAGCTTATGAGACTGCTGGACAGCAGCCTCCTGAAAGAATTACAGCTCATTCTACTAGAGCTGTGGCTTCCACTTGGGCCTTCAAGAATGAGGCCTCTGTTGAACAGATTTGCAAGGCTGCAACTTGGTCTTCGCTTCATACTTTTTCCAAATTTTACAAATTTGACACTTTTGCTTCATCGGAGGCTATTTTTGGGAGAAAGGTTCTTCAGGCAGTGGTTCCTTCTGTATAAAGAGCCTGCCTATCCCTCCCGTCATCCGTGTACTTTTGCTTTGGTATTGGTATCCCAGAAGTAATGATGACCCGTGGACTGATCACACTTAACAGAAGAAAACATAATTTATGCTTACCTGATAAATTCCTTTCTTCTGTAGTGTGATCAGTCCACGGCCCGCCCTGTTTTTAAGGCAGGTAAATATTTTTTAATTTATACTCCAGTCACCACTTCACCCTTGGCTTTTCCTTTCTCGTTGGTCCTTGGTCGAATGACTGGGAGTGACGTAGAGGGGAGGAGCTATGTGCAGCTCTGCTGGGTGAATCCTCTTGCACTTACTGTTGGGGAGGAGTAATATCCCAGAAGTAATGATGACCCGTGGACTGATCACACTACAGAAGAAAGGAATTTATCAGGTAAGCATAAATTATGTTTTTTGGTTTTGAAGGCTTTACAGACTTTTCTGTTTGAGCATATGCTTTCTTTGGACATTAATTACTTTCATGGAAAGTATTGTTCTTTTTAGACATCTCTTCAGCTAGAACAGTTTTTTGAATTATCTGTTCTTTCTTGTGAATCTCCTTTTTTCTGATTTTTCATCAGGATAAGGTGGTTTTTGCTGTCCTCATTTCAATTTTTACCTAAAGTTGTGAATTCTAACAACGTTAGTAGAGGAATTATTGTCCCTTCCTTGTGTCCTAATTCTAAGAATTCTTTGGTAAAATTCTTACATTCTTTGGATGTGGTAAGAGTTTTGAAATATGTTGAAGCTACTCAGATTTCAGACAGACTTCTAGTCTATTTGTTATCTTTTCTGGTTTTAGGAAAGGTCAGAATGCCTTTTCTTTGGCATCTTGGTTAAAGCTTTTGATTCATCATGCTTATTTGGAGTCGGGTTAATCTCCGCCTCTGAGGATTACGGCTCATTCTACTAGGTCAGTTTCTACTTCCTGGACTTTTAAGAATGAAGCTTCTGTTGATCAGATTTGCAAAGCAATGACTTGGTCTTCTTTGCATACTTTTACTAAATTCTACCATTTTGATGTTTTCTCTTCTTCAGAAGCAGTTTTTGGTAGAATAGTACTTCAGGCAGCTGTTTCAGTTTCATTCTTCTGCTTATATTTCAGTTTTTTTCATTATAAAAATTGAAACTTTTGATTTGGGTAGTGGATTAATTTTTTCAGCGTAATTGGCTGTCTTTATTTTATCCCTCCCTCTCTAGTGACTCTTGCGTGGAAGTTCCACATCTTGGGTATTTGCTATCCCATACGTCACTAGCTCATGGACTCTTGCTAATTACATGAAAGAAAACATAATTTATGTAAGAACTTCCCTAATAAATTAATTTCTTTCATATTAGCAAGAGTCCATGAGGCCCCCCCTTTTTGTGGTGGTTATGATTTTTTTGTATAAAGCACAATTATTCCAATTCCTTATTTTTGATGCTTTCGCTCCTTTCTTATCACCCCGCTTCTTGGCTATTCGTTAAACTGAATTGTGGGTGTGGTGAGGGGTGTATTTATAGGCATTTTAAGGTTTGGGAAACTTTGCCCCTCCTGGTAGGAATGTATATCCCATACGTCACTAGCTCATGGACTCTTGCTAATATGAAAGAAATGAATTTATCAGGTAAGTTCTTACATAAATTATGTTTTTCTGTTTTATGGGACATTTGCTTGAGGGTTCTTTGGGGTTGTTTATAACCCACATGGCTTTCAGGCAGGGTTTGTTAGTTTTGTGTAGGCCCCAGCAACATCGAGTGAGGTGGGCGGGACCTACATTTACAAGCAGCAAGCAACTTCTCCTGAGGTCCTGATAGTCTTCTGAGGGACTAATTGAAGCTTTAAACCCCATAAAAATAGACATATTTCAATCAGTTTTTTTTCATTTGGGGGTTTGCTTATTAACTTGTGGTGCAATCCTTCTAAAGCTTAGTGGGTACACTGTTAAAATTTCAGAAAAATTGAAGCAATTTTAACTTGTTCTGCAGTTTGTGTATGCCTTTTTTTCTCTTAAAGGCACAGTACCGTTTTTGCAAATTGTGTTTTTTTCATTAAATAAAGTGTTTTCCAAGCTTGCTTGCTTTATTACTAGTCTGTTAAACATGTCTGACACTGAGGAAACTCATTGTTCAATTTGTTTAGAAGCCATTGTGGAACCCCCTCTTAGAATGTGTCCCACTTGTACTGATATGTCTATAAATTGCAAACAGCATATTTTGACTTATAAAAGTTTGGCATTAGATGATTCTCAGACAGAAGGAAATCAGGTTTTGCCATCTAGTTCTCCCCAAGTGTCACAACCAGTAACGCCCGCACAAGCGACACCAAGTACTTCTAGTGCGTCTAATTCTTTCACCTTGCAAGATATGGCTTCAGTTATGAATACTACCCTCACAGAGGTTTTATCTAAGCTGCCTGGGTTGCAAGGGAAGCGCAGTAGCTCTGGGTTAAGAACAAATGCTGAGCCTTCTGACGCTTTAGTAGCCGTATCCGATATTCTCTCACAATGTTCTGAAGTAGGGATGAGGGATTTGCTGTCTGAGGGAGAGATTTCTGATTCAGGAAAGATGTTCTCTCAGACAGATTCAGATATGACGGCATTTAAATTTAAGCTAGAGCACCTCCGCTTATTGCTCAGGGAGGTTTTACCTACTCTGGATGATTGTGACCCTATTGTAGTTCCAGAGAATTTGTGTAAAATGGACAAATATTTAGAGGTTCCTGTTTACACTGATGTGTTTCCAGTCCCTAAGAGGATTTCGGACATTGTTACTAAGTATTGGGATAATCCAGGTATTCCGTTCTCTCCCCCTCCTGTTTTTAAGAAAATGTTTCCCATTTCTGACACCATAAAGGACTCATGGGAGATGGTCCCTAAGGTGGAGGGAGCTATTTCTACCCTGGCTAAGCGTACAACTATACCTATTGAAGACAGTTGTGCTTTCATTAATCCTATGGATAAAAAATTAGAGGGTCTCCTAAAGAAAAATTTTGTTCATCAAGGTTTTCTTCTTCAACCTATAGCATGCATTGTTCCTGTAACCACTGCAGCTGCCTTTTGGTTTGAGGCTCTAGAAGAGGCTCTTCAGATGGAGACCCCACTAGATGATATTTTGGACAGAATTAAGGCTCTTAAGTTGGCTAATTCTTTTATTACAGACGCCGCTTTTCATCTTGCTAAATTAGTGGCTAAGAATTCAGGTTTTGCCATTTTAGCGCGTAGAGCGTTATGGCTTAAGTCCTGGTCAGCTGATGTGTCATCTAAATTTAAGCTTTTGTCCATCCCTTTCAAAGGTAAGACCCTATTCGGGCCTGCATTGAAAGAAATCATTTCAGACATTACTGGAGGGAAGGGGCATACCCTCCCTCAGGATAAGTCAAATAACACAAGGACCAAATAAAATAATTTTTGTTCCTTTCGAAACTTCAAGAGTGGTCCCTCTACCTCTTCCCCTGCTGCAAAGCAAGAGGGGAACTTTACTCAATCCAAGCCAACCTGGAGACCTAATCAGGCTTGGAACAATGGTAAACAGGCCAAAAAGCCTGCTGCTGCCACTAAGTCAGCATGAAGGGGTAGCCCCTGATCCGGGACTGAATCTAGTAGGGGGCAGACTATCTCTCTTTGCTCAGGCCTGAGCAAGAGACGTTCATGATTCCTGGGCAGTAGAAATTGTAACCCAGGGATACCTTCTAGATTTCAAGGATTCCCCTCCAACTGGGAGGTTCCATCTTTCTCAATTGTCTGTAAACCCGACAAAAAGAGAGGCGTTCTTACGCTGTGTAGAAGACCTTTTTACCATGGGAGTGATCTGCCCAGTTCCAAAAGCAGAACAGGGGCAGGGGTTCTACTCCAATCTGTTTATAGTTCCCAAAAAGGAGGGAACCTTCAGACCAATTCTGGATCTCAAGATCCTAAACCAATTCCTAAGAGTTCCATCTTTCAAGATGGAGACCATTCGGACCATCTTACCATTGATCCAGGAGGGTTAATATATGACCACTGTGGACTTAAAGGATGCGTATCTGCACATTCCTATCCACAAAGATCATCACCAGTTCCTCAGGTTCACCTTTCTGGACAAGCATTATCAGTTTGTGGCTCTTCCTTTCGGGTTGGCCACGGCGCCGCAAATCTTCACGAAGGTGCTAGGGTCCCTTCTGGCTGTTCTAAGGCCACGGGGCATGGCAGTGGTGCCTTATATAGACGACATTCTAATTCAAGTGTCGTCCTTCCAACTAGCCAAGTCTCACACAGACTTAGTGTTGGCCTTTCTAAGGTCTCACGGGTGGAAAGTGAACGTAAAAAAAGAGTTCTCTTCCCCCCTCACAAGAGTTTCATTTCTAGGGACTCTGATAGACTCGGTGGACATGAAAATATTTGTGACGGAGGTCAGGAAATCAAAGATTTTGTCCACCTGCCGAGCTCTTCATTCCATTCCTCGACCGTCAGTGGCTCAGTGTATGGAGGTAATCGGACTAATGGTAGCGGCAATGGACACAGTTCCATTTGCTTGATTGCATCTCAGACCACTGCAACTATGCCTGCTCTATCAGTGGAATGGGGATTATGTGGATTTATCTCCTCAGATAAATCTGGATCAAGAGACCAGAGACTCTCTTCTTTGGTGGTTGTCACAGGATCATCTGTCCCAGGGAATGTGTTTCCGCAGGCCAGAATGGGTAATAGTGATGACAGACGCCAGTCTTCTGGGCTGGGGTGCAGTCTGGAATTCCCTGAAAGCTCAGGGTTTGTGGACTCGGGAGGAGGCTCTCCTACCGATAAATATTCTGGAATTAAGAGCGATATTCAATGCTCTCCAGGCATGGCCTCAGCTGGCTTTGGCCATATTCATCAGGTTTCAGTCGGACAACATCACGACTGTGGCTTATCAATCATCAGGGCGGGACAAAGAGTTCCTTAGCGATGATAGAGGTCTCAAGGATAATCCAATGGGCAGAGGCTCACTCTTGTCATCTGTCAGCGATCTGTATCCCAGGTGTAGAGAACTGGGAGGCAGATTTTCTAAGTCGTCAGACTTTTCATCCGGGGGAGTGGGAACTCCATCCGGAGGTGTTTGCTCAGCTGGTTCCGCTATGGGGCACACCAGAGTTGGATCTGATGGCGTCTCATCAGAACGCCAAACTTCCTTGTTACGGCTCCAGGTCAAGAGATCCTCAGGCTGTACTGATAGATGCTCTAGCAGTACCCTGGCTTATGTGTTTCCACCTTTCCCTCTCCTTCCACGTCTGATTGCCAGAATCAAACAGGAGAGAGCATCAGTGATTTTGATAGCGCCTGCGTGGCCATGCAGGACTTGGTATGCAGACCTGGTGGACATGTCATCCCTTCCACCATGGTCTCTGCCATTGAGACAGGACCTTCTGATTCAAGGTCCATTTAAGCATCCAAATCTAATTTCTCTGCAACTGATTGCTTGGAGATTGAACGTTTGATTCTATCAAAGCGGGGTTTCTCTGAGTCAGTCATAAATACCTTGATTCAGGCTCGAAAGCCTGTTACCAGGAAAATTTATCATAAGATATGGCGTAAATATCTTTTTTGGTGCGAATCCAAAGGCTTCTCCTGGAGTAAAATCCGGATTCCTAGGATTTTGTCTTTTCTCCAAGAGGGATTGGAGAAAGGATTATCAGCTAGTTCCCTAAAGGGACAGATATCTGCTCTGTCTATTTTGTTGCACAAGTGTCTGGCAGATGTTCCAGACGTTCAGGCTTTTTGTCAGGCTTTAGTTAGAATTAAGCCTGTGTTTAAACCTATTGCTCCGCCATGGAGTCTAAATTTAGTTCTTAGAGTTCTTCAGGGGGTTCCGTTTGAACCCATGCATTCCATAGATATTAAGCTTTTATCTTGGAAAGTTTTGTTCCTAGTTGCTATCTCTTCAGCTCGAAGAGTTTCTGAACTATCTGCATTACAATGTGACTCTCCTTATCTTGTGTTCCATGCTGATAAGGTGGTTTTGCGTACCAAACCTGGGTTCCTACCTAAGGTTGTTTCTAACAGGAATATCAATCAAGAAATTGTTATTCCTTCTCTGTGTCCTAATCCTTCATGTAAGAAGGAACGTCTGTTGCACAACTTGGACGTGGTTCGTGCTTTGAAATTTTATTTGCAGGCAACCAAGATTTTCGTCAAACATCTTCTTTGTTGTCTATTTTGGAAAGCGTAGGGGTCAAAAGGCTACGGCGACTTCTCTTTCCTTTTGGCTGAAAAGCATCATCCGTTTGGCTTATGAGACTGCTGGACAGCAGCCTCCTGAAAGGATTACAGCTCATTCCACTAGAGCGGTAGCTTCCACATGGGCTTTTAAAAATGATGCTTCTGTTGAACAGATTTTTAAGGCTGCGACTTAGTCGTCACTTCATACCTTTTTAAAAATTTGATAAATTTGATACTTTTGCTTCTTCGGAGGCTATTTTTGGGAGAGAGGTTTTGCAAGCAGTGGTGCCTTCCGTTTAGGTTCCTGTCTTGTCCCTCCCTTCATCCGTGTCCTAAAGCTTTGGTATTGGTATGCCACAAGTTAGGATGAATCAGTGGACTCGGTACATCATGCAAAAGAAAACAATTTATGCTTACCTGATAAATTTCTTTCTTTTGCGATGTACCGAGTCCACGGCCCGCCCTGTCTATTCAAGACAGCTAGTATTTTTTATGTAAACTTCAGTCACGTCTGCACCTTATAGTTTCTCCTTTTCTTCCTTGGCCTTCGGTCGAATGACTGGGTGGTGTAGTTAAGGGGGGAGCTATATAGACAGCTCTGCTGTGGTGCTCTCTTTGCTACTTCCTGTCAGGAAGGACAATATCCCACAAGTTAGGATGTATCCGTGGACTCTGTACATCGCAAAAGAAAGAAATTTATCAGGTAAACATAAATTTTGTTTTTAAAACTTCTCATAAAGTTGATGAAATTTCAAATGACCGACAACATACTGAATTATCCTCCTCTGATGAGGATCTATCTGATTCAGAAGATCCTACCTCAGATATTGACACTGACAAATCTTATCTCTTTAAGATGAAGTATATTCGTTCTTTGTTAAGAGGTGTTTATTACGTTGGATATTGAGGAAACTAGTCCTTGATACTAAAACTAGTAAACGTTTAAATTCTGTTTATAAACCTCCTGTGGTTACTCCAGAGGTTTTTCCAGTTCCTGATGCTATTTCTGATATGATTTCAAAGGAATGGAATAAGCCTGGTGGTACTTTTATTCCTTCTTCGAGGTTTAAAAAATTGTATCCTTTGCCAGCAGTTAGATTGGAGTTTTGGGAAAAAATACCCAAAGTTGATGGGGCTATTTCTACTCTTGCCAAACGTACTACTATCCCTATGGAAGATATTACTTCCTTTAAGGACCCTTTAGATGGAAAACTTGAATCTTATCTAAAGAAAGCTTATTTATATTCTGGCTATCTTCTCAGGCCTGCCATTTATATGGCTGATGTTGCAACTGCAACTTTTTGTTTGAAAGCTTAGCACACCAGGAAACCTACCCTGATTTGTCTAGCATTGTTCGCTTGCTTCAACATGCTAATCATTTTATCTGTGATACTATTTTTGATATCATCAAAATTGATGTTAGATCTATGTATTTAGATATTTTAGCTAGAAGAGCTTTGTGGCTCAAATATTGGAATGCTTACATGGTATCTAAGTCTAGATTACTATCTATTTCTTTCCAAGGTAACAATTTGTTTGGTTCTCAGTTGGATTCGATTACTTCAACTGTCACTGGGGGGAAGGGAGTTTTTTTTTACCTCAGGATAAGAGATCTAAGGGTAAATCTAAAGCTTCTAATAGTTTTCGTTCTTTTTGACAGAATAAGGAACAGAAAGCCAATCCTTCCCGCAAAGAATCTGGTTAAAATTGGAAACCTTCAAGTTGGAATAAATCCAAGCCGTTTAAGAAACCAAAGCCACCCCCCAAGTCTGCATGAAGGTGCGGCCCTCATTCCAGCTCAGCTGGTGGGGGGCAGATTTAAAAATTTCCAAGCCATTTGGGCAGATTCTGTCCAAAATCAATGGATTCAGAGTATTGCCTCTCAAGGGTATCGAATAGGAATCCAATGAAGGCTTAGGCTTTTCTGAAGTTTGTTTCAGATCTAGAGCTTTCAGGGGTAATCATACCAGTTCCGTTTCAGGAACACGATCTGGGGTTTTATTCAAATCTGTTCATTTTTCCAAAGAAAGAAAATGTATTCAGGCCAGTTCTGGATCTGAAAATTTTGAATCATTTTGTAAGAGTCCCAGCTTTCAAGATGGTGACTATAAGGACCATTCTGCCTTTTGTTCAGCAAGGTCATTATATGTCCACAATAGACTTACAGGATGCATATCTTCATATTCCGATTCATCCAGACCACTATCGGTTTCTGAGATTCTCTTTTCTAGACCAGCGTTACCAATTTGTCGCTCTTCCATTTGGCCTAGCAACAGCTCCAAGGATTTTTTCAAAGGTTCTCGGTGCCCTACTCTCTGTAATCAGAGAACAGGGTATTGCGGCGTTTCCTTATTTGGACGATATATTGGTACTAGCTCAGTCTTTACATTCTGCTGAATCTCACACGAATCAATTAGTGTTGTTTCTTCAAAGACATGGTTGGATGATCAATTTACCAAAGAGTTCCTTGATTCCAAGGGTCACCTTTTTAGGTTTCCAGATAGATTGTGTCCATGACCCTGTCTCTAACAGACAAGAGACAAATAAAATTGGTTTCATCTTGTCTGAACCTTCAGTTTCAATCATTTCCTTCAGTAGCTATGTGCATGGAAGTTTTAGGTCTCATGACTGCAGCATCAGACGCGATCCCCTTTGCTCATTTTCATATGAGACCTCTCCAGCTTTGTATGCTGAATCAATGGTGCAGGGATTATACAAAGATATCACAATTTATATCCTTAAATCCCAATGTTCGACTCTCTCTGACTTGGTGGTTAGATCACCATCGTATAGTTCAAGGGGCCTCTTTTGTTCGTCCAACCTGGTCTGTGATCACAACAGATGTAAGTCTTTCAGCTTGGGGAGCTGTCTGGGGATCTCTGACAGCACAAGGGGTTTGGAAATCTCAAGAGGCGAGGTTACCAATCAATATTTTAGAACTCTGTGCTATTTTCAGGGCTCCTCAGGTTTGGCCTCTGTTGAAGAGAGAACCGTTCATTTGTTTTCAGACAGACAATATCACAACTGTGGCATATGTCAATGATCGGGGTGGGACTCACAGTCCCATAGCTATGAAAGAAAGTATCTAGGATACTTTCTTGGACAGAATCCAGCTCTTGTCTAATTTCTGCGGTACATATCCCAGGTGTAGACAATTGGGAAGCAGGTTATCTCAGCCGTCAGACTTTACATCCGGGGAGTGGTCGCTCCATCCAGATGTTTTTTTCAGATTGTTCAGATGGTGGGTCTTCCAGAAATAGATCTGATGGCTTCACATCTGAACAAGAAACTTCCCAGGTACCTGTCCAGGTCCAGGGATCCTCAGGCGGAGTCAGTGGATGCGTTAGCAGTTCCTTGGTTTTACCAACCTGCTTATATCTTCCCATCTCTAGTTCTTCTTCCAAGAGTGATCTCCAAGATTATCATGGAACGATCGTTTGTGTTTCTGGTAGCACCAGCATGGCCTCACAGGTTCTGGTATGCGGATCTTGTCCGGATGTCCAGTTGCCAACCTTGGCCACTTCCTTTAAGACCAGACCTTCCATCTCAAGGGCCGTTTTTCCATCAGGATATCAAATCATTAAATTTGAAGGTATGGAAATTGAACGCTTAGTTCTTAGTCATAGAGGTTTCTCTGACTCAGTGATTGATACTGTGTTACAGGCTCGTAAATCTGTCTCTAGGAAGATTTATTATCGAGTTTGGAAGACTTATGTTTCATGGTGTTCTATTAAATTCTCCTGGCATTCTTTTAGAATTCCTAGAATTTTAGTTTCTTCAGGATGGTT
This sequence comes from Bombina bombina, assembly GCF_027579735.1. Classification (NCBI taxonomy): domain Eukaryota; kingdom Metazoa; phylum Chordata; class Amphibia; order Anura; family Bombinatoridae; genus Bombina; species Bombina bombina. The sequence goes on along the minus strand of NC_069504.1, from coordinate 219,642,330 downwards.
TGGATAAAGGTTTGTCTGCAAGTTCCTTGAAGGGACAAATCTCTGCTCTTTCTGTTTTATTTCACAGAAAGATTGCTAAACTTCCTGATATTCACTGTTTTGTACAGGCGTTGGTCCGTATCAAGCCTGTCATTAAATCAATCTCTCCTCCTTGGAGTCTTAATTTTGTTTTTGAATGCTTTACAGGATCCTCCTTTTGAGTCTATGCATTCTTTGGACATTAAACTACTTTCTTGGAAAGTGTTATTCCTTTTGGCCATCTCTTCTGCCTGAAGAGTTTCTGAATTATCTGCTCTTTCTTGTGAGCCTCCTTTTCTGATTTTCCATCAGGATAAGGCAGTTTTGCGGACTTCATTTATATTTCTACCTAAGGTTGTGAATTCTAACAACATTAATAGGGAAATTGTTGTTCCCTCTTTGTCTCCTAATCCTAAAAATTCTTTGGAGAGATCCTTACATTCTCTGGATGTTGTAAGAGCTTTTAAATATTATGTTGATGCTACTAAAGATTTCAGGAAGACTTCTGGTCTATTTGTTGTCTTTTTCTGGTTCTAGGAAAGGTCAGAAAGCTTCTGCCATTTGCTTGGCATCTTGGTTAAAGCTTTTGATCCATCAGGCTTATTTGGAGTCGGGTCAGGCCCCGCCTCAGAAAATCACAGCTCATTCTACTAGATCAGTCTCCACTTCGTGGGCTTTTAAGAATGAAGCTTCAGTTGATCCGATTTGCAAAGCAGCAACTTGGTCTCCTTTGCATACATTTTACTAAATTCTACCATTTTGATGTATTTGCCTCTTCGGATGCAGTTTTTGGTAGAAAAGTTCTTCAGGTAGCTGTTTCAGTTTGATTCCTCTGTTTTTGTTTAAAGGTTTTTTCTTTTCAATTCTGAGGAAAAAAAACTTTTCTTTCATGTAATTAGCAAGAGTCCATGAGCTAGTGACGTATGGGATATACATTCCTACCAGGAGGCGCAAAGTTTCCCAAACGTCAAAATGCCTATAAATACACCCCTCACCACACCCACAAATCAGTTTTACAAACTTTGCCTCCTGTGGAGGTGGTGAAGTAAGTTTGTGCTAGATTCTATGTTGATATGCGCTCTGCAACAGGTTGGAGCCCGGTTTTCCTCTCAGCGTGCAGTGAATGTCAGAGGGATGTGAAGAGAGTATTGCCTATTTGAATTCAATGATCTCCTTCTACGGGGTCTATTTCATAGGTTCTCTGTTATCGGTCGTAGAGATTCATCTCTTACCTCCCTTTTCAGATCGACGATATACTCTTATATATACCATTACCTCTACTGATTCTCGTTTTAGTACTGGTTTGGCTTTCTACTACATGTAGATGAGTGTCCTGGGGTAAGTAAGTCTTATTTTTGTGACACTCTAAGCTATGGTTGGGCACTTTTATATAAAGTTCTAAATATATGAGTTTAAACATTTATTTGCCTTGATTCAGGATGTTCAACGTTCCTTATTTCAGACAGTCGGTTTCATATTTGGGATAATGCATATGAATAAATCAATTTTTTCTTACCTTAAAATTTGACTTTTTAACTGTGGGCTTTAGGCTCGCAGGGGCTGAAAATGCTTCATTTTATTGCGTCTTTCTTGGCGCAAAAATGTTCTTGTCATTTCCGGCGTCATACGTGTCGCCGGAAGTTGCGTCATTTTTTTGACGTTTTTGCGCCAAAAAATGTTGGCGTTACCGGATGTGGCGCCAAAAGCATTTAGGCGCCAAATAATGTGGGCGGCTTTTTTTGGCGCTAAAAAATTTGAGCGTCATTGTTGTCTCCACAATATTTAAGTCTCATTATTTATTGCTTCTGGTTGCTAGAAGCTTGTTCATTGTCATTTTTTTCCCATTCCTGAAACTGTCATTTAAGGAATTTGATCATTTTTGCTTTATATGTTGTTTTTTCTATTACATATTGCAAGATGTCTCAGATTGACCTTGAATCAGAAGCCACTTCTGGAAAAACGCTTAACTGGGTTTCAGTTCTACCAAAGCTAAGTTCATTTATTTTAAATGTTATAAATGTTCATCTTTAGCTATGGTTTGTAATAAGTTATTATGATATACTTTTACATGCAGAATCCATTAGTATTTATGCTTTATACATTTCCATTCTTACATCTTATGTACAAGAAATATTTAGAAGATTTATAAGAAATATTTTTCTGATTCTATTTTAAGGCTTTGTCTGACTTCGTGCCTTCTAATAAAATTCTTAGGTCTTTTTCACTTCTTTTTTAATTTTTGAAGTTTCAAATGACCAACAATATACTGATTTATCCTTCTCTGATGTTTTTTCTCTTTCAGAAATTTTCTTCATCAGATGTTGACACTAACAAATCTACTTTTTTATTATTTTTCAATTATTAAAGTACATTTGTTCTTTGTTGAAAAGGTGTTGATTATTTTGGATATTAAGGTAACTAGTTCTTTAAGACTAGCTGACACTATTTCTGCCTATTTATTTCTTCTGTGTTTTCAGAGGTTTTCTTTCCAATTCCCCATTCTAGGGAATGGAATAGGCTGAGAATTTTCTTTTATTCCTTCTTCAAAGGTTTTAAACTATATTCTTTGCCAGCAGTTAAATTCAATTTGGAGGGTTCTCCAATTTATTGGGGCTATCTCTACTTCTACTAATTATGCTATTGTTTCTATTACAAAATAGTATTTATTTTCCTTTAGATAGTTGTATCTTATGTATGGAAAATTATTTAGTTTCAGGTACTTTTCTTGGTCCTGTGATTTATTTGGATATTGCAATTGCTTCATTTTTTCTGTTTACTTTAAGATCAAGTATCAGATTATGATTTATTTTAGCATTGTTAATTGACATTTACTAGACTAGGTGCTGTTGCATTTGTCTTGTTGTTTTGCGTTTATTGATTATGCAAGTCCACTGTATTGACTGGTCCTTTAAACTGGACTATCATGCTAATAATTTCATTTGTGTCTTCATTTTATTGAATATCTTCACAAATGAGGGTTAATCTATGTATTTAGCTATTTTAGCTAGAAGAATTTTTTGATTTAAAAAAAAAAAATCCATATTTCTTTTGTTCTAAGATAATCAATTTGTTTTATAATTGGACTCAATTCTTAACTGTTACTCTGGGCTTCAAGATTGAGTTCTAAGACTAAAACTTTAAGCTTATACTAGTTTGGTTGTTCTTATTAAAGGAACGAATTCCTGAGTTCTTTCCCAAGTAACATGTTTATAATTGGGGTTCGAAATCAGCTCCCTAATATTGTGATGTACGTGCCGTATTCCAGCTTGGCTGCTAAGGGCAGGTTAAGACTTCTTTGAAATTTATTTGGTTCTATTTTGTCCAAATTTCTTTGATTTTATTCCAGTAAGGCTAACACTTTCTTTAAGTGTGTTTCTGTCCTATATATTTTGGGTACTGTTGAAGCATGGCTGGGCACCCATGGGGTTCAAGCGCTGCTCAGACCTGGAATCTTCTGGGGTATTTCTTCCAGTTCCTTTTTTAGGAACCGGGTTTGGAGTTTTATTCAAATTATTTTGCCTTTTTATGGTCATTGATAGCATTATTTGTTTTCATTAGATACAATAAATGCATATTTTCATTTTTCTGTTTTCATTCAGATTATTTTCTGAGGATGCGGAATCTCATATGATTCACTTGCTCTTCAGGACATAGTTAGAGGATCTTTTTTTCAAAAGCTCTTGATTCCTCACACAAGGGTCACCTTTTTTAGGTTTCCAGATAGTTTGTGTCACTGTCTTTGTCTCTATCAGACAAGGGATAATTCTATTGGGTTCCGTCTGTCGGTACCTTTAGTCTCTATTATTTCCTTCAGTTGCTATATATGCATAGAAGTTTTAGGTCTTATGGCCACAGCATTGGATTCAATTCCCTTTGCTCATTTTCACTAGAAAGAACCTTTCCAGTCTTTTATGAGTGTTGTTTCTTCTAGAACATGGTTGGAGGATCAATTTACCAAAAAGTTTGTTGATTCCTCAGACAAGGGTAACCTTTTTAGGTTTCCTGATAGATTCGGTGTCCTTGACTCTGTCTCTGACGGACAAGAGACGTCTGAAATTGGTTTCAGCTTGTCGAAACCTTCAGTCTCAATCTTTCCCTTCGGTAGCCTTATGCATGGAAATTCTAGGTCTTATGACTGCTGCATGGGACGCGGTCCCCTTTGCTCGTTTTCACATGCGAACTCTTCAGCTCTGTATGCTGAACCAGTGGTGCAGGGATTATACAAAGATATCTCAATTAATATCTTTAATACAGATTGTACGACACTCTCTGACGTGGTGGACAGACCACCATCATTTAGTTCAGGGGGCTTCTTTTGTTCTTCCAACCTGGACTGTGATTTCAACAAATGCAAGTCTGACAGGTTGGGGAGCTGTTTGGGGGTCTCTGACAGCACAAGGGGTTTGGGAATCTCAGGAGGTGAGATTACCAATCAATATTTTGGAACTCCGTGCAATTTTCAGAGCTCTTCAGTCATGGCCTCTTCTAAAGAGAGAGTCGTTCATTTGTTTTCAGACGGACAATGTCACAATTGTGGCATATGTCAATCATCAAGGAGGGACTCACAGTCCTCTGGCTATGAAAGAAGTATCTCGAATTCTGGTATGGGCGGAATCCAGCTACTGTCTAATTTCTGCGGTTCATATCCCAGGTATAGACAATTGGGAAGCGGATTATCTCAGTCGCCAAACGTTACATCCGGGCGAATGGTCTCTTCACCCAGAGGTATTTCTTCAGATTGTTCAAATGTGGGGACTTCCAGAAATAGATCTGATGGCTTCTCATCTAAACAAGAAGCTTCCCAGGTATCTGTCCAGATCCAGGGATCCTCAGGCGGAGGCAGTGGATGCATTGTCACTTCCTTGGAAGGATCATCTTGCTTATATCTTTCCGCCTCTAGTTCTTCTTCCAAGAGTAATTTCCAAGATTCTAAAGGAGTGCTCGTTTGTTCTGCTGGTGGCTCCAGCATGGCCTCACAGGTTTTGGTATGCAGATCTTGTCCGGATGGCCACTTGCCAACCGTGGACTCTTCCGTTAAGACCAGACCTTCTATCACAAGGTCCTTTTTTCCATCAGGATCTCAAATCCTTAAATTTGAAGGTATGGAGATTGAACGCTTGATTCTCAGTCATAGAGGTTTCTCTGACTCTCTGATTAATACTATGTTACAGGCTCGTAAATCTGTATCTAGGAAGATATATTATCGAGTCTGGAAGAATTACATTTCTTGGTGTTTTTCTCATCATTTTTCTTGGCATTCTTTTAGAATTCCTAGAATTTTACAGTTTCTTCAGGATAGTTTGGATAAAGGTTTGTCTGCAAGTTCCTTGAAAGGACAAATCTCTGCTCTTTCTGTTCTTTTTCACAGAAAGATTGCTAGTCTTCCTGATATTCATTATTTTGTACAAGCTTTGGTTTGTATAAAACCTGTCATTAAGTCAATTTCTCCTCCTTGGAGTTTGAATTTGGTTCTGGGGGCTCTTCAAGCTCCTCCGTTTTGAACCTATGCATTCGCTGGACATTAAATTACTTTCTTGGAAAGTTTTGTTTCTTTTGGCCATCTCTTCTGCTAGATGAGTTTCTGATTTATCTGCTCTTTCTTGTGAGTCTCCTTTTCTGATTTTTCATCAGGATAAGGCGGTGTTGTGAACTTCTTTTAAATTTTTACCTAAGGTTGTGAGTTCTAACAACATTAGTAGAGAAATTGTGGTTCCTTCATTGTGTCCTAATCCTAAGAATTCTAAGGAAAGATCGTTGCATTCTTTGGATGTAGTTAGAGCTTTGAAATATTACGTTGAAGCTACTAAAAATTTCCGAAAGACTTCTAGTCTATTTGTTATCTTTTCCGGTTCTAGGAAAGGTCAGAAGGCCTCTGCCATTTCTTTGGCGTCTTGGTTAAAGTCTTTGATTCATCATGCTTATGTAGAGTCGGGTAAAACTCTGCCTCAAAGGATTACAGCTCATTCTTCTAGGTCAGTTTCTACTTCCTGGGCGTTTAGGAATGAAGCTTCGGTTGATCAGATTTGCAAAGCAGCAACTTGGTCTTCTTTGCATACTTTTACTAAATTCTACCATTTTGATGTGTTTTCTTCTTCTGAAGCAGTTTTTTGTAGAAAAGTACTTCAGGCAGCTGTTTCAATTTGATTCTTCTGCTTATATTTTCAGTTTTTTTCATTATAAGATTTAAACTTTATTTTGGGTGTGGATTATTTTCAGCGGAATTGGCTGTCTTTATTTTATCCCTCCCTCTCTAGTGACTCTTGCGTGGAAGATCCACATCTTGGGTATTCATTATCCCATACGTCACTAGCTCATGGACTCTTGCTAATTACATGAAAGAAAACATAATTTATGTAAGAACTTACCTGATAAATTCATTTTTCATATTAGCAAGAGTCCATGAGGCCCACCCTTTTTTTGTGGTGGTTATGATTTTTTTGTATAAAGCACAACTATTCCAATTCCTTATTTTTTATGCTTTCGCACTTTTGTCTTATCACCCCACTTCTTGGCTATGCGTTAAACTGATTTGTGGGTGTGGTGAGGGGTGTATTTATAGGCATTTTGAGGTTTGGGAAACTTTGCCCCTCCTGGTAGGAATGTATATCCCATACGTCCCTAGCTCATGGACTCTTGCTAATATGAAAGAAATGAATTTATCAGGTAAGTTCTTACATAAATTATTTTGGGTTGTGGATTTATTTTTTTCAGCGGAAAATGGCTGTTATCATTTTTTATCCCTCCCTCTCTAGTGACTCTTCTGTGGAGCTCCACATCTTTGGTATTACTATCCCATACGTCACTAGCTCGTGGACTCTTGCCAATTACATGAAAGAAAACATAATTTATTTAAGAACTTACCTGATAACATTCATTTCATTCATATTGGCAAGAGTGCATGAGACCCACCCTTTTTATGGTGTTTATGCTTTTTTGTATAAAGCAGAATTATTTCCGATTCCTTTTTTTGATGCATTTTACTCCTTTTTCTATCACCCCACTACTTGGCTATTCGTTAAACTGAATTGTGGGTGTGGTGAGGGGTGTATTTATAGGCATTTTGAGGTTTGGGAAACTTTGCCCCTCCTCTTAGGATTGTATATTCCATACGTCACTAGCTCATGGACTCTTGCCAGTATGAAAGAAATGAATTTATCAGGTAAGTTCTTACATAAATTGTTTTCTTTCCTGGCAGGGAGAGTCCACGACCCCACTCTATATTTTTTGGCAGCATTTTTCCCTTATCTTCTGGCACCTCTAGTGTTTCTCCTGCTTTTCCTTATTTCCTTGACGGAATGACTGGGGGAGTAGTGGAAGTGGGAGGGATACTTTTGGCTGGGGTGTCTTTGCCGCCTCCTGGTGGTCAGGTGTTGAATTCCCAACAGTAATGAGAGTTGTGGACTCTCCCTGCAAGGAAAGAAAATAATTTATCAGGGAAGCATAAATTTTGTTTTCCAAGGAGTGGGCTAAACTTGGAGTATCATTTACTCCATCTCCAACATTTACAAAGCTTTTTCCTGTCCCTGAGGTTAGTTTGGAGTTATGGGGTACAATACCTAAGGTAGATGGACCTATATCTACTTTAGCAAAAAGGACCACTATTCTCTTGGAGGACACTTCCTCCAAGGATCCCATGGACAGGAAACTGGAATGTTATTTAAGGAGATAATTTTTACAAGGGGGCTTACTTTTTTAACCTGCATTAAGCATTGCTGCTGTGGCAGGTGCTGCAGCTTTTTGGTGCAACTCCCTATCTGATTAGGTTTCCATTGGGTCTCCTTTGGGTGATATTCTGGATCGTATCCAAGCCCTAAAAACGACAAACTCTCATTTGCAATGCCATTATTCAAATTGTTTGCATTAATACTAAGATTACTGGTCTGGCAGTTCTTGCTAGGCGGGCGTTATAGCTTAGGTCTTGGCACGCAGATATAGTGTCCAAATTCAGATTACTGACCCTGGAGTTTAAAAGAAAACCCTTATTTGGCTCAGGTTTAGATTCCATTATCTTCGCTGTGACTGGCGGAAAGGTAACTTTCTTACCTCAGGACAAGAAAACTAGGCCAAAGGAAAGGTTTGAGGGATGCTTTTGTTCCTTTTGCCAAAATGAAACGCAGAGAACTTCATCTTCACAGAAGAATGAAGCCTCAAAGACTACCTGGAGACCAAATCCAATTTGGAACAAATCTAAGCAGCCCAAGATATCTTCTTTGCATGAAGGTGGGGCCCCAGATCTGGATTCCTTTCTGATAGGGGGCAGATTAGAGGCTTGGGCTCAGTACATCAGGACTTTTTGGGTTCTACAAATCATTTCTCATGAGTTCAGGATATGATTTCTCTATCGGCTTCCAAGAGGGAGGTTTATTCTGTCTCACATGTCCAGAAAGCCAGAAAAAAGATTAGCCTTTCTACAATGTGTGAGAGACTTGAAGAACATGGGAGTGGTCAGTTCTGTCTACACTCCTTGGAGGAGAGTTGTTCACTGGTATTATATATATTTATATGCTGATTATCTGGAAGGGCAATTCACTGATAATTTAACCTCTTGTAAGCAATTGCATAGTTCATTAATGCAATTTATGCACTATATCTCACCCTAGACAGCGTCATGCTGTGTGCCCCAACAGCAGAGTTGTCAGGGATTTACAACTTATCTGGGGCTTCGCCAAGGCAGTTAATCTGACCAGCCACCTAAATTCAAAGGATATATTGACTCTGTGATTACTCCACTAGTGGCTGTCATGCCTTCACCTATTAAGCACAGAGCTTGCAAGGGGCAGAAGAGAATCCTTCACAGGCTCATTAGGGACATCACTCGGGTGCATCATGTTTAAGTACCCTGTAGATAAAAAGGAGTTAGTGGAAATATCTTCCTCTGCGGAAGAGGTTTCACTGCTGATGAAGTAGCAGAGTACATGTCCTTTCAATTCCAGATTGGAGAATATACACACTCTCTTGTGTAAAATTTTACTAGTCTTAGAGGTAAAGGATCCACCTCCTGTGTTAAAAAAAAAAAAAAAGTCAAGAACATTGATAAATTTGACAGCTCCTCAACAGCTGTCTATAACGACAGGAACAAACCTGGTGTTCCTTTTGGTCTGAGTTTTAAGAACACGTTTCCTATTTACAAAATTTGAGGTATGGGAAACTATTCCAAAAGTTGATAGAACAATATCCAATTGAGGATAGCACCTAGTTCAAGGATCCCATGGACAAATGCTTGAGACCCTTCACTGGCACTCATTTCAGCTGACAAGCTGCATGTTTTGTTCAACTGTCAATGTAGCTTGTTTTTTCGGCTACTGCAGTCTGGTGTGACAACATTACTGACCACCTTTCTGAGCAAGCGATCTTGGATTTTTTCTACGAAAGTTGTATCTTCAAACCATATTATATATATATATATATTTGACATAATTATTTTTTGGGTTTTTTTTTTTTTAACAACTATACAATTTACTTTTACTTCTATGATAAATTTGTTTCATTATCTTATCCTTTGCTGAAGTAACAGCATTGGCACTACTGGCAGCTAGCTGAACACATCTAGCTAGCCAATCACAAGAGACAAATGTGTGCAGGTTCAGTAACTTGCTCCCACTAGTGTAGGATATGTGCATATTCTTTTTCAACAAGGGATGCAAGTTTAATTTTGAATTTCCTATCCCTTTAATTACGGTTTTGTTTAGAAAATCCTGATGGCTGGAGTCATGGTCTGCTGACATGGTTCTTAAAAACAGACTTTCAAGGAAAGATTTTGTATGGACCTTGACTAGATGCTATTGTTACAACAGTAACTAGAAGTAAGGGAGCTTTTATGTGGCAAGACAAAAAAAAAAAGGCTACGGGCAGGGTTAAGCTCTCTGGGCACTATCGCTCCTTTTTGTCAGTTTTAAGACTCAAATATCTTTCCCAGTGACTCAAGTTAGATACCTTCAAGATCTCTTGAAAGCCTCGTTTGTTCTGCTTAAAGTCCAAACAATCCAAGAAGCCCTTCTTTAAATCTGCACGAAGATGCTGCCCTGAGAGAATGTAGTGGTGGGGGAAGATTGAATCTTTTTCAGGAGGCTTGAGAGAAGCTGCTTCAGATCCTTGGGTAATAAAACTCATCTCCCAAGGGTATCACATAGATTTTTGGTCATGCCGTACTCTATGAAGAATCTTCAAGTCTAGAGAGATCTCTTAAAGGCCAGAGCCTTCTTGGCTCTTGTAACAGAACTGGAAACTATCAAAGTAATCACTCTGATCCCAGTAGAGAAAGAGAATCAAGGGTTCTATTCCTTTATTTTTAATGGGCCAAAGAAAGCAGGTGTTTTCACCCCATTTTGGGTCTCAAGAAATTTCTGACTTTCAAAATTAAGACAATTTGATATGTTTCCTTTAATGCAGTAGGGTCACTTTGTCTACTGTAAACTTAAGATGCTTCTTTGCATATCCCTATTCACTGGGATCAAGTTTTTCAGATTTCGCTTCTTAAACAGGCATTATCAGTTTGTGGTGCTTGAGAGCTCAGGGGATTGCGGTAAATCCCGATCTAGATGACATTCTGGTACAGGCACATTCCAAATCGCAAAGGAACATACAATTCTCCAGTCCCTTTAATTCCTCAAACCAAAATTTATTTTGTGGGTTGCTTAATAGATTCTGTGTCAATGAAGCTGTCTTTCTTGGATCAACACATGCTCAAGTTGCAGAAGGCGTGTGCTCTTCTCCAAAGTGTTAGGTCTTATAGTAGTGGCTTCAAATAATGTTCATTTGCCAAATTCCTCTACAGTTTAGAATGTTGCAGTAGTTGAACGGAGATTACAAATATGTGTGTCAGGGGATCTCACTAGACTGCAAGACAAGGCAGTCCCAAACACAGTGCCATACCCACCAATCTTATTTAGGGGGCCTCATTTCTCCATCCAACATGGATGATGATCACCACAGACACCAACCTGTCAGGCTGGGGTGCGTTCTGGTGGTCAAAGAGAGCATAGGGAGTCTGATCTCTGGTGGTGAGGTTACAGATTAACATATTTGAACTTTGGAATTTTCAAGGCTCAGACAATGTCAGGGATGAGGCTTACATCAAAGCGGAACGCGTATTGACTTTGAGATGAAAAGGGTAGCCCATATTCTAACTTGGTCAAAAAGCCATCCTCGGCAATCCACGTTCCAGGTGTAGACAATTAGGGAACAGATTTTCTTAACTGTACCTTCAACCTGGCAAACGGTCCATGAGTCAGGATGTATTTAACCAGATTGTGAGTCATTGTGGCAAGCAAGAAATAAATTGCATTGCCTCCCTGTTTGAATCTCAAGCTGCCTCCGTATTGTGTGCGATCTCGGTATACGCAGGCAACTCTCATAGAAGCCTTAGTGATTCTATAGCCATTTAATTTACATCTTTCCTCCTTTTGTTTTGCTATCCAGTGTGATCAAATGGCATCTGTACTTTTTATTGTTCAAGCATGGACTCGCTGGATTTGGTTCACAGGTCTAGTCAAGATGTCCTCCAATCCATATAGTCTTCCTCTTAGGAAGGACCTTCACTCTGAAAGTTCCTTCTTTCATCCGGACCTCAGATTAATTTGATGTTATGTGGATTAAACGCCTAATCTTGTCTAAAAGCACTCTATCGAGCAAGGGCAGACATATTCGCCCCTGTCCTCCCCATCTCTCCTCTGGCGGGCAGCATTTCACTGCCGGAATTTCAGATTAGCGCTTGTGTGCAATCCTGCCCGTGCACAGCCAGTCACGCACGAGCAGGAGCTGTCAATCTCCGTGGTCGGGTGAGACGGGGAGATAAAAGTCTCAACCTAAGAGGTGACGAAGAGGGTAGGGAAGCAGCGGTCTGGTGACAACTGCTTGATAATTCGGAACTGCTGGTTCTCTTGTGAGAACCTGCAGTCATACGGAGGAGAAGGGCTTGCTAAAGTGAGCCCCAAAGAGGTTTCTCTAATCAAATCATTAACACCTTGATTCCGGCACAGAAACGTGACCAGGCACATTTATTACAAGCTATGGAAAACTTTTCTTAATTATGAGGCTGTAGGTTACAATTGGAATTCTTTACAAATTCCTCAAATATTAAAATTCTTAGGACTGTCTGGATATAGACTTATCAGCCATTTTCCTTAAAGGTGAGATTTCCACTTGTCAGTCTTGTATCGCGAAAAATATATCTAAGCGGTCTTTAAATTCAAGCTTTTTATTAGGAACTGACCAGCTCCCCCTCTGTGGAAATCAGATCTGGAATGTTAGTGATATTTTAGATGGAGTTCAATTCATCAGTTGTAATGAAGTTGCGCTATAACTTACTTTGTAACACAGATTCAGAGAACCTGTGCTCCACCACCCACTTCTAAAGTCAATTTTTCTGTGAGCTAAATGTTTGAATTGTTCTCCAATCAGCGCTCTAGCTACAACAAAAGTGCCATATGGGGATAACGCTGATTGATTAGTTCAAACCTTTAGGTCACAGAAAATTTTACTTTTGAAATTGGTGGAGGAGTGTGGGGTATCTGAATTTCATATTTATATTAAAAAGTAAGTTATAGCACAACTTAATTACAACTGATAAATTCAACTCCATCTAAAATATCACCAACATTCCGGATCTGATTTTAAAAGGGGAGAGTTTACCATCACTTTTTAACTTGGTGATTTAAGGATTCTTCAGGCCTCTCCTTTTGAGCTCATGCATGGTTTTGATATCCAGCTGTTATCTTGGAAGGTTTTCTTTCTCTTGACTGATTACTCAACCAGAAGGGTATCTGAACTTTGATCTTTAACTCTCCTTAATTTATTTTTAATCAGTATAAGGCATTTTCAGAACCAATTATTCTTTCCTACCTACGTTAGTATTATTGGATAAACATTAATCAGAAAAACTCAGTTTTCATCTTTGATCCTGCATTAGTTTAGAAAGGTCTGAAAGCTATCATCAATTACAAGACATCTCCTCAATCTGAAGGGAACCTACACTTAGCTAATGATCTCAAAGAGTTATGTTGCAGATTTGAAAGGAGCAGTCTCACATCCCTCAATTGCTCTGATCTTCTTTCAACACATCCATCAACATTATCAACTTCTGTTACGCCATCTATTTTCTCCTCCTACTGTTCAACCTGCATTTATCTGCAAAGAGAAGGTGTGCCAGCTATTCCTGAATGATTTACAGACCTGTTGCTTTAACGTCTGTGGTGATGAAATAATTTGGGAGATTAGTGCCGGCCCACTTGAGCAATCACTCGTCCCTCATTAGATCCATTCCAGTTTATTGTGAAAACAGGTCGGTAGATGATGCAGTTAAAGGGACAGTCAACACCAGAATTATTGTTGTTTTTAAAGATAGATACTCCCTTAATTACCCATTCCCCAGTTTTATATAACCAACACAGTTATAATAATACACATTTTACCTCTGTGAATACCTTGTATCTAAGACTCTGCAGACTGCCCACTTATTTCAGTTCTTTTGACAGACTTGCATTTTAGTCAATCTGTGCTCACTCCTCAGTAAATTCACGTGCATGAACTCAATGTTTTCTATATGAAACACATGAACTAACGCCCTCTAGTAGTGAAAAACTGTCAAAATGCATTTAGGTTTGAGGCGTCCTTCATGGTCTAAGAAATTAGCATATGAACCTCCTAGGTTTAGCTTTCAACTAAGAATACCAAGAGAACAAAGCAAAATTGGTGATAAAAGTGAATTGGAAAGTTGTTTAAAATTACATGCCTTATCTGAATCATAAAAGTTTATTTTGGACCTGACTTAAGTTCAGCTTTTAATACCATCGTCCCAGAACTCCTCTTGTCCAAACTAACTGTTCCCACTTCCACCTGCCAGTGGATATTAAATTTCCTACAAGACAGTATGCAATTAGTTGGTTAAATTCACATAGAGCACCTGCCCAATCAGCACTGTCAATCCTCAAGGATGTTTGCTCTCCCCAATATTCTTCTCCATTTAGACAAATGAATCCACCTCAGCTGAAAATAATCGATTCTGTTATGCATCACAATGCAGCTGTTAACGATGCTGCATCGATGCGGTGCAGATCTGAATCGATTCAGGGGATCAGTAACGTCATCACACAACGTCACGTGACCCCTGCCCCTCTCTCAAAGCAGACGAGCAGACAGGATTTGTGTCAGAAACAATCTGTCCTTATGCTTTGCAGTGGCGTGCAGTTTTCATGGTTACAGCCCCCAGCTACACCACATCAGGATTTGCTGTGCACACTGCACAGACATCTGTCATAGTAATTTGACTTACTATTAGATAGATGGGCTGGCTCCTAACTTGACATTCCTGCTTTTTCAAATAAAGATAGCAAGAGAACGAAGAAAAATTAATATGAGTAAATTAGAAAGTTGCTTAAAATTGCATGCTCTATCTGAGCAATGAAAGAATAAATATGGGTTTAGTATCCCTTTAACTAAAAGAAGGATTCTATGTTGCGCTACTTTGAGCGCAGTTTTGCGTCCGTAAAGGGATTTCTAGGAAATCACAGTATCATTCTGTTATTCTCAACAAGTTTTCACTGAACTTTTTGTCTCCTCTTATAATCAATGGTGCCAAGATGAAACTGACTAGTATTAATGCAATATATTTGTCTGTGAAGTAACAGGACAATTAATATAGCTGGTTATTTACCATTTATTTGAGGATCCTGTGTCCTTTTTGTATGATTTATTTTCTTAGCTATTTTCTTAGCTCTCTATCAGTTCAATTTGTGCACTATGGTTAAATTGGTTTTCTTAAAAACATTGATATTATTTGCTTCTCATTCCCTAGTGGATGTCTGTTCTTTATGCCAGCCCCAGATATACACATATATATTCTAATATAATTAGTTTGTGCTGGGTAGGGTAGTCTTTTATATATATATATATATATATATATATATATATATATATATATATATATATATATATATATATATATATATATATATATATATATATATATATATGTATCCTGTATGTGGTCTGCAGTTTTGTTATTGCTTAAAGTATTTTCCAGCACCCAAGCTGACCATTACCTCTCATTATTTCTCATTGTGCAGTTACATTTTCCTTTTTAAAATAAATCTACAGATACATTTCTGTGCATAGTGTATTGTGTTTATAGGCGCTGTCCCATCTTTCACAGTTGTTTGAAAGGATATATATATATATATATATATATATATATATATATATATATATATATAGTGTAATTATGGAATAGAACAAGTTCATGAAAATCATGGGGCGGGAAATTGAATCGTTGACAGGATAATCGAATCGTGAGACCAGTGAAGATGCACATCTCTAAACACTGTCTATGGCTTCATTGACAATGGAGATGAGTCTGTTTAAAGACATGAAGTTCATCAGTTGGCTTTCTAGTGCAGTGAAAACAACTTGGAGCTAAACACACTTGAAACAGTGGAGATGATAGTGGACCTAAGGAGGAACACAACAGCACATCCTCCCCTCACCATCCTGAATAGTACTATCGCCACTGTAGAGTCCTCCAGGTTCTTAGGCTCTACCATCTCACGAGACCTAAAGTGGAGGCCTCACTTTGATTCTGTGCTGAAAAATGACCAATAGAGGCTCTATTTACTTTCACTCTTTCAGTGGAGATGCTGACTCAGTTTTACACAGCTCTAATTGAATCTGTTTTGTGCACTTCACTAATTGTTGTAATCTTCTAATATCTAATTTGGTACTCAATCCAAACCAGACAAATAGTTTGAGCTGCTGAGAGGATTGATATTCCCCTATCCTCTCTTCAGCATTATTGGTTATCCCCTATCCTCTCTTCAGGATCTGTAGTCTTCCAGGATGTGAGAGGACTAGCAAAATAATTTGCGACTCCTCTCACCCTAACCACAACATCTTTGAATTGTTGTCTTTAGGATTGCATCTGAAAGCACGGATTACTAGAACACCCAGGCACAGGGGCAGCTTTTCTCTTGTAAGGTGTATCCAGTCCACGGATTCATCCATTACTTGTGGGATATTCTCCTTTCCAACAGGAAGCTGCAAGAGGATCACCCACAGCAGAGCTGTCTATATAGCTCCTACCCTAACTGCCACCTCCAGTCATTCTCTTGCAGCTCTCGACAAGGGAAGTATCAAGAGAGATGTGGTGAATTAGTGTAGTTTATCTTCAATCAAAAGTTTGTTATTTTTAAATGGTACCGGCGTTGTACTGTTTTGTTACCTCAGGCAGAAATTAGAAGAAGAGTTTTGCCTGAGGTTTTTGATGATCTTAGCAGGTTGTAACTAAGGTCCACTGCTGTTCTCACACATAACTGAAGAGTATGGGGAAACTTCAGCTGGGGGAACGGCCTGCAGAATTAACTGCCCTGAGGTATGTTCAGTATATTTTTTTCTAGAGGATGATAAGAACTAGAAAATGCTGACAGTGCCTGATATATTTAAGGTAAGCCTGATTGCAGTGATTTAATAAACAACTGGCATCATGCTTGCAGTAAAGGGTAATATTCATATTACTTTCTATTATGGCTTAGTATGTAAAACGTTTGCATATATATAAAGAACGTTTTTTTTTTTTACTGAGGGTGATAAATCTTTATTTGGAGCCTAGTTTTCCACATGGCTGACTAGATTTCTCCTAGGAGTAGTTATTTATGGCCCTTTCACTTTGCATGCATGGTGGGAGGGGCCTATTTTCGTGCTCTAATTGCGCAGTTTTTACATTCTGAGACATCCAGCTTCTCTGAAGGAGTCCCCTGACATATTGGACCTCTGTAAAGGGTTTTTTGTGCCTACAAAAGTCGTTTTATGGGAAGGTAGGGGCCACAGTAGAGCTGTGGCAGTTTGCTTGTGACTGTTATAACGGTTTTTACAGTTTTTTTGCTTCGTTTTTGAGCCTGAGGGGTTAATCATCCATTTGCAAGTGGGTACAATGCCATTTTAGTCTGTTATACACACTGTAAAAATTTCATAAAGTTAACTGCTTTTTTCACTGTTTTGCAGTTTTTGTGTTTGTTTTTTTCCCTTAAAGGCACAATACCATTTTTTATAATCTGCTTTTTCACATTAATTAAAGTCTTTTCCAAGCTTGCTGGTCTCATTACTAGTCTGTTAAACATGTCTGACATAGAGGAAACTCCTTGTTCATTATGTTTAGAAGCTGTGGAACCCCCTCTTAGAATGTGTACCAAATGTACTGATCTTACTATAAGTTATAAAGACCATATTCTGGCTTTAAAAGATTTATCACCAGAGGAAATTGACAAGGGGGAAGTTATGCCGACTAACTCTCCCCACGTGTCAGAGCCTATAACTCCTGCTCAAGGGGCGCCAAGTACATCTAGTGCTCCCATTGCGTATACTTTACAAGACATGGCGGCAGTTATGAATCATACTCCTACAGAAGTATTGTCCAAACTGCCAGGGTTACAAGGAAAGCGAGACAGCTCTGGAGCTAGAACAAATACAGAGCTCTCTGACGCTTTAGTAGCTATGTCTGATATACCCTCACAATGTGCAGAAGCCGAAGAAGGAGAGCTTCTATCTGTGGGTGATTTTTCTGACTCGGGGAAGACACTTCAACCTGATTATGATATATCTACATTTAAATTTAAGCTTGAACACCTCCGTATGTTGCTCAGGGAGGTTTTAGCAACTCTGGATGACTGTGACGCCATTGTAGTCCCAGAGAAATTGTGTAAATTGGATAAATACTATGCAGTGCCTGTTTACACTGATGTGTTTCCAATACCTAAGAGGTTTTCAGAAATTATTACTAAGGAATGGGATAGACCAGGTGTATCGTTCTCTCCCCCTCCTGTTTTTAAAAAGATGTTTCCTATAGATGCCGCTACACGGGACTTGTGGCAAACGGTCCCTAAGGTGGAGGGAGCAGTCTCTACCATAGCGATGCGTACAACTATCCCTGTCAAGGACAGTTGTGCTTTTCTAGATCCAATGGACAAAAAATTAGAGGGTTACCTTAAGAAATTTTTTATTCAACAAGGTTTTATTCTCCAGCCCCTTGCATGCATTGCCCCTGTCACTGCTGCTGCGGCCTTCTGGTTTGAGTCTCTAGAAGAGGCTCTACAGGTAGAAACCCCATTGAATGATATCCTTGACAAGCTTAAAGCTCTTAAGCTAGCCAATTCATTTGTTTCTGACGCCGTTGTTCATTTAACCAAGCTAATGGCTAAAAACTCAGGTTTTGCTATTCAGGCGCGTAGTGCGCTATGGCTTAAATCCTAGTCAGCTGACGTTACTTCAAAGTCTAAGCTTCTCAATATTCCCTTCAAGGGGCAGACCCTATTCGGGCCTGGACTGAAGGAGATCATTTCTGATATTACTGGAGGAAAAGGTCACACCCTTCCTCAAGATAGGTCCAACAAATTAAGGACCAAACAGACTAATTTTCTTTCCTTTCGAAATTTCAAGAGTGGCGCAGCTTCAACTTCCTCTAATACAAAGCAAGAGGGAAATTTTGCCCAGTCCAAGCCGGTCTGGAGACCTAACCAGGCTTGGAACAAAGGAAAGCAGGCCAAAAAACCTGCTGCTGCCTCTAAGACAGCATGAAAGATCAGCCCCCGATCCGGAAACGGATCTAGTAGGGGCAGACTTTCCCTTTTCGCCCAGGCTTGGGCAAGAGATGTCCAGGATCCCTGGGCATTGGAAATTGTGTCCCAGGGATATCTTCTGGACTTCAAAGCTTCTTCCCCAAAAGGGAGATTTCATCTCTCACAATTATCTGCAAACCAGATAAAGAGAGAGGCATTCTTACATTGTGTTCAAGACCTCCTAGTTATGGGAGTGATCCACCCAGTTCCAAAGGAGGAACAGGGGCAAGGCTTCTATTCAAATCTGTTTGTAGTTCCCAAGAAAGAGGGAACTTTCAGACCAATGTTACATCTCAAGATCCTAAACAAATTTCTCAGGGTCCCATCTCTCAAGATGGAGACTATTCGAACCATTCTACCTATGATCCAGGAGGGTCAATATATGACTACTGTGGACTTAAAGGATGCTTATCTTCACATTCCGATACACAGAGATTATCATCGGTTTCTCAGGTTTGCCTTCCTAGACAGGCATTACCAGTTTGTGGCTCTTCCCTTTGGGTTAGCTACTGCACCAAGAATCTTTACAAAGGTTCTGGGGTCACTTCTGGCGGTACTAAGGCTGCGGGGTATAGCAGTAGCCCCTTACCCAGACGACATTCTGATACAGGCATCGAATTTTCAAATCGCCAGGTCCCATATGGACATTGTGCTGGCATTCCTGAGGTCTCATGGGTGGAAAGTGAATGAAGAAAAGAGTTCTCTATCCCCTTTCACAAGAGTTTCCTTCCTAGGAACTCTGATAGATTCTGTAGAAATGAAGATTTACCAGACAGAGGCCAGGTTGTCAAAACTTCTAAATTCCTGCCGTGTTCTTTATTCTACTTCTCGCCCTTCAGTGGCTCAGTGTATGGAAGTAATCGGCTTAATGGTAGCGGCAATGGACATAGTGCCGTTTGCCCGTCTACATCTCAGACCGCTGCAACTTTGCATGCTCAGTCAGTGGAATGGGGATTACACAGATTTGTCCCCTCTACTAAATCTGGATCAAGAGACCAGAGATTATCTTCTCTGGTGGCTATCTCTGGTCCATCTGTCCAAGGGTATGACCTTCCGCAGGCCAGATTGGACAATAGTAACGACAGATGCCAGCCTTCTGGGGTGCAGTCTGGAACTCCCTGAAGGCTCAGGGCTCGTGGACTCAGGAGGAGGCACTTCTTCCGATAAACATTCTGGAACTAAGAGCGATATTCAATGCTCTTCAGGCTTGGCCTCAGCTTGCTGCGGTCAGGTTCATCAGATTTCAGTCGGACAATATCACGACTGTAGCCTACATCAACCATCAAGGGGGAACAAGGAGTTCCCTAGCAATGTTGGAGGTTTCAAAAATAATTCTATGGGCAGAGGTTCACTCTTGCCATCTATCAGCTATCCATATCCCAGGAGTAGAAAACTGGGAGGCGGATTTTCTAAGTCGACAGACTTTTCATCCGGAGGTGTTTGCACAGTTGATTCAACTTTGGGGCAAACCAGAACCGGATCTCATGGCGTCTCGTCAGAACGCCAAGCTTCCTTGTTACGGATCCAGGTCCAGGGATCCCAAGGCAGCGCTGATAGATGCTCTAGCAGCGCATTGGTCCTTCATCTGACTTATGTGTTTCCACTGTTTCCTCTGCTCCCTCGTCTGATTGCCAAGATCAAGCAGGAGAGAGCTTCAGTGATTTTGATAGCACCTGCGTGGCCACGCAGGACTTGGTATGCAGATCTGGTGGACATGTCATCCCTTCCACCATGGACTCTGCCGCTGAGGCAGGACCTTCTACTTCAGGGTCCTTTCAACCACCCAAATCTAATTTCTCTGCGTCTGACTGCTTGGAGATTGAACGCTTGATTTTATCAAAACGTGGTTTCTCCGAGTCGGTCATTGATACTTTAATTCAGGCTCGAAAGCCTGTCACCAGGAAAATCTATCATAAGATATGGTGTAAATATCTTCATTGGTGTGAATCCAAGGGTTACTCATGGAGTAAAGTCAGGATTCCCAGGATATTATCTTTTCTCCTAGAAGGATTGGAGAAGGGATTGTCAGCTAGTTCCTTAAAAGGACAGAATTCTGCTCTGTCTATTCTTTTGCACAAGCGTCTGGCGGATGTTCCAGACGTTCAGGCGTTTTGTCAGGCTTTAGTTAGAATCAAGCCTGTGTTTAAACCTGTTGCTCCGCCATGGAGTTTAAATTTAGTTCTTAAAGTTCTTCAAGGGGTTCCGTTTGAACCTCTGCATTCCATAGATATCAAGCACTTATCTTGGAAAGTTCTGTTTTTGGTAGCTATCTCTTCGGCTTGAAGAGTTTCAGAGTTATCTGCCTTACAGTGTGATTCCCCTTATCTGATCTTCCATGCAGATAAGGTAGTTTTGCGTACCAAACCTGGGTTTCTTCCTAAGGTGGTATCTAATAAGAATATCAATCCGGAGATTGTTGTTCCGTCACTGTGTCCTAATCCTTCTTCAAAGACGGAACGTCTATTACATAATCTTGACGTGGTTCGTGCTTTGAAGTTTTATTTACAAGCTACTAAGGATTTTGGTCAAACATCGGCATTGTTTGTTGTCTACTCTGGACAGAGAAGGGGCCAAAAGGCTTCAGCTACTTCTTTCTTTTTGGTTAAGAATTATGATCCGCTTAGCTTATGAGACTGCTGGCCAGCAGCCTCCTGAAAGAATTACAGCTCATTCCACTAGAGCGGTGGCTTCCACATGGGCTTTTAAAAATGAGGCTTCTGTTGAACAGATTTGTAAGGCGGCGACTTGGTCTTCGCTTCATACTTTTTCTAAATTCTACAAATTTGATACTTTTGCTTCTTTGGAGGCTATTTTTGGGAGAAAGGTCTTACAGGCAGTGGTGCCTTCCGTTTAAGCGCCTGCCTTGTCCCTCCCTTCATCCGTGTCCTATAGCTTTGGTATTGGTATCCCACAAGAAAATGGATGAATCCGTGGACTGGATACACCCTACAAGAGAAAACAACATTTATGCTTACCTGATAAATTTATTTCTCTTGTGGTGTATCCAGTCCATGGCCCGCCCTGTCATTTTAAGGCAGGTGTTTTTTATTTTTAAACTACAGTCACCACTGCACCCTATAGTTTCTCCTTTCTCTTGCTTGTCTTCGGTCGAATGACTGGAGGTGGCAGTTAGGGGAGGAGCTGTATAGACAGCTCTGCTGTGGGTGTCCTCTTGCAGCTTCCTGTTGGGAAGGAGCATATCCCACAAGTAATGGATGAATCCGTGGACTGGATACACCACAAGAGAAATACATTTATCAGGTAAGCATAAATGTTTTTTCCACAGGTCACCTACCTTTATAAACATATCTCCTATGGTTTTTCTCAGTGAAACACTGCTATTGCTAGTGCAATCCTTACGGTTAGTTTAATTCTCTTTAGTAATACAGTCTCTTGTATTAGATATTGTATGTATAACATGGAAGCTCATTCACCAAAAAAATTCATTGTGTGTGCATGCAAACTTGACAATAAAACTTGATTCTAAAGAGAAGTGTTCATTTTTAATTGCTCTCTCTTAGTATTGGCATTTGTGTATATAGACAGATAATATGATGAGGCCCTTGTGTGTGTGTGTGTGTATATATATATATATATATATATATATATATAGAGAGAGAGAGAGAGAGAGAGAGAGAGAGAGAGAGAGAGAGAGAGAGAGAGAGAGATTGATTAAATTAGGATGCATGATCAACCCTGTAAGCTTGGCCATATGTATGTGTTGTAGTTTCAATGAGCAACCATAGCTATTTCATATACAAAAATAGACCTAAATTATAAATTGCTCACATTTTATACACTGCATTTGAAATAACATGTCATTGTAAACACATTAACATGAAACCAGTTTTATAGTACCCTGCCCCTTTTAGAACACAGCACACAAATCTTTGCAGGTGATTAGCAGTGTTTAAAAGTTCTAAACTGATTAGAAATTGTGATTTATGACTGTTTGCTTATTTTTTAAATAGGTTTGCCACAGTAAGAGTGGTGAAGTTGATTCATCTAAAGTGGCAAATCTTGTGAAAGCATACGTAGACAAGTATAAACACTCGCGGAAAAAGGGGCCTGATTGAAAAGCTCTGAGAACACACATTTCCTGGAGTCAAGTAGATTAAGGACTGCAAATATAATTGTCAAAGTGCAATTTCAGTGTTTGTCATTAATATAATTATTCAGAGCTGTAATTGGAATCAGGTTTTGATAAAATTATTTTTCAATGTAGGAATATGTTTGATTACACTTAGATATGTTACTTGCCCCCCATAAATAAAATTTTGTTTTTACTGTCAAGGAATCATCATGATGTACAGCATATTGAATTAATGAGATATGTAATATTGAAAGATCTTTATGTCCGTATTTGGCTTTTCAGCCAGGTACTGTATGTACAGTACATATAATTTGTTGGGTAAAATTTCTGATCCTAAGAATCACTTTAAACGTTTTTTCCTTAATTGTTGTGAAATGTTTCCTCCACTTCTTCCAAGTCTAACTGGACACACTGATTATTTACACAATGTATGTACCTGTCAAAATCTTGATAAAGAAACTGATCAGAAAATAAACTTTCAGAACTATCATTATGTCCAGGAAATATATAATAAATCTATTTTTTATTTTTTTATTTTTTTTAATAATATGGACAACAAATTCTGATGTTTTTTTTTTTATATATATATATATATATATATATATATATATATATATATATATATATATATAGGTTTGTGCTCTATATGCACAGTATTATTAACATTTGCAATCTCACAGTGAGAGAAACATTTTTTCAAGAGTGCTAGAAAGGTTTACTGTTCCATTGTTTTGCTAAAGAAAAAAAAAAGCCAGTGTGTAATATGAAAAAGGAATATTGCAAAGTTTATTCCAAAACTGTTTTTCCCATTTAAACTCCTCTTCCACACTTGTGGAATAATGTGCAGCTCTAGCCTTACCGTAAAGGTAAAAATGCTTTCTCTCCCCCCCCCCCAAAAAAAAAAATTAATATTGCTCTCTGCTGCCTGTATAGGAGTTTAGTTTTTATCTGTTTGGAGTGTGATAGACTGAGCCGGAGTATTTTTCTCTTGTAAAGGTGTATCCAGTCCACGGGTTCATCCATTACTTGTGGGATATTCTTCTTCCCAACAGGAAGTTGCAAGAGGACACCCACAGCAGAGCTGTCTATATAGCTCCTCCCCTAACTGCCACCCCCAGTCATTCTCTTGCAAGCTCTCGACAAGAAAGGAAGTATCAAGAGAGATGTGGTGAATTAGTGTAGTTTTTTACCTTCAATCAAAAGTTTGTTATTTTTAAACGGTACCGGCGTTGTACTGTTTTTACTCTCAGGCAGAAATTGGAAGAAGAATTCTGCCTGGAGGTTTGATGATCTTAGCGGTTTGTAACTAAGGTCCATTGCTGTTCTCACACATAACTGAAGAGTATGGAAAGAATACTTCAGTTGGGGGGACGGTCTGCAGATTGCCTGCTTTGAGGTATGTTCAGTATATTTTTTTTCTAGAGATATAAGGTCTAGAAAATGCTGACAGTGCCTGGTATATTTGAGGTAAGCCTGATACAGTGATTTAACAGCAACTGAGATCATGCTTGCAAAAAAGGGTAATATTCATGTTAATACTCATATTACTTAGTGTAAAAACGTTTGCATGTTTTATAGTAAAAACGTTTTTTCTCTGAGGGTGAGAAATTTTTATTTTGGGGCCTAGTTTTCCACATAGCTTATTAGATCACTCCTAAAAAAGACCCTCTGACATTCAGTGCATGGTGGGAGGGGCCTATTTTCGCGCACTTTATGCGCAGTTGATATTCAGACTGAGACATACAGCTTCCCTAAAGGAGTCCTCTGGCATCTAGGACCACTATAGAGGGTGTTTTTTCCTGCATAAATCGTGTTTAAGGGCAGGTAGGGCCACAGCTCAGTGTTTGACTGTTTTTCCGTTTTTCTAATCCGTTTTGTGGCTTAAGGGGTTAATCATCCATTTGCAAGTGGGTGCAATGCTGCTTTAGTCTCTTATACACACTGTAAAAATTTCGTAGAGTTTACTACTTTTTATCATTGTTTTGCAGTTTATGAGGTAGTTTTTTTTCTCTTAAAGGCACAGTACCGTTTTTATTTAATTGCTTTTTCACATTTATTAAAGTGTTTACCAAGCTTGCTGGTCTCATTACTAGTCTGTTAAACATGTCTGACATAGAGGAAACTCCTTGTTCATTATGTTTAGAAGCCATTGTGGAACCCCCTCTTAGAATGTGTGCCAAATGCACTGACCTTTCTATAAGTTATAAAGACCATATTATGGGTTTTAAGGATTTATCACCAGAGGTTTCTCAGACTGACAAAAGGGAGGTTAAACCACCTAGCTCTCCCAATGTGTCAGAATCTATATCTCCCGCGCAAGTGATGCCAAGTACATCTGGCTCGTCCAATGCGTTTACCTTACAAGACATGGCGGCAGTTATGAATCATATCCTCACAGAGGTATTGTCTAAACTGCCAGGGTTACAAGGAAAGCGAGACCGCTCTGGGGTTAGAAAAAATACAGAGCTTTCTAACGCTTTAGTAGCTATGTCTCATATACCCTCACAATGTACAGAAGCCGAAGCAGGAGAGCTTCTATCTGTGGGTGACATTTCTGATTCAGGGAAGGCATTACTCCAGTCTGACTCTGAAATGACAGCATTCAAATTTAAGCTTGAACACCTCCGCTTGTTGCTCAAGGAGGTTTTAGCAACTCTGGATGACTGTGACACCATTGTAGTCCCAGAGAAATTGTGTAAAATGGACAAATTCTTTGCAGTGCCTGTTTACACTGATGTTTTTCCAATACCTAAGAGGTTTTCAGAAATTGTTACGAAGGAATGGGATAGACCAGGTGTACCGTTCTCTCCCCCTCCTGCGTTTAAAAAGATGTTTCCCATAGATGCCGCTACACGGGACTCGTGGCAGACGGTCCCTAAGGTGGAGGGAGCAGTATCTACCCTAGCTAAGCGTACAACTATCCCCGTTGAGGACAGTTGTGCTTTCCTAGATCCAATGGATAAAAAATTAGAGGGTTTCCTTAAGAAAATCTTTATACAACAAGGTTTTATTCTCCAGCCTCTTGCATGCATTGCCCCAGTCACTGCTGCAGCGGCTTTCTGGTTGGAGTCTCTTGAAGAGGCTCTTCAGCTGGAGACCCCGTTGGATGATATCCTAGACAGGCTTAAAGCTCTTAAGTTAGCCAATTCATTTATTTCTGACGACGTTTTTCATTTAACTAAGCTAACGGCTAAGAATTCAGGTTTTGCCATTCAGGCGCGTAGGGCGCTATGGCTTAAATCCTGTTCAGCTGACGTTACTTCAAAGTCTAAGCTTCTCAACATCCCCTTCAAAGGGCAGACCCTATTCGGGCCTGGACTGAAGGAGATCATTTCTGATATTACAGGATGGAAAGGCCACGCCCTTCCACAGGATAGGTCCAACAAATTAAGGACCAAACAGACTAATTTTTGTTCCTTTCGGAACTTCAAGAGTGGCGCAGCTTCAACTTCCTCTACTGCAAAACAAGAAGGAAATTTTGCCCAGTCCAAGCCAGTCTGGATACCTAACCAGGCTTGGAGCAAGGGAAAGCAGGCCAAAAAACCTGCTGCTGCCTCTAAGACAGCATGAAGGAGTAGCCCCCGATCCGGGACCGGATCTAGTTGGGGGCAGACTTCTCTCTTTGCCCAGGCTTGGGCAAGAGACGTCCAGTATCCCTGGGCTCTGGAGATTGTTTCCCAGGGATATCTTCTGGATTTCAAAGCCTCATCCCCAAAAGGGAGATTTCGTCTTTCTCAATTATCTGCAAACCAGATAAAGAGAGAGGCATTCTTACGTTGTGTTCAAGACCTTCTGGTCATGGGAGTGATCCACCCAAGGGAGGAACAGGGGCAAGGATTCTATTCAAATCTGTTTATAGTTCCCAAAAAAGAGGGAACTTTCAGACCAATCTTGGATCTCAAGATCCTAAACTAATTTCTCAGGGTCCCATCCTTCAAGATGGAGACTATTCGAACCATCCTACCTCTGATCCAGGAGGGTCAATATATGACTACCGTGGACTTAAAGGATGCTTATCTCCACATTCCGATACACAGAGATCATCATCGGTTTCTCAGGTTTACCTTCCTAGACAGGCATTACCAGTTTGTGGCTCTTCCCTTCGGGTTAGCCACGGCACCAAGAATCTTTACGAAGGTTCTAGGGTCCCTACTGGCGGTTCTAAGACCACAGGGCATAGCGGTGGCCCCTTAGACGACATTCTGATACAGGCATCGAATTTTCAAATAGCCAAGTCCCATACGGACATTGTTCTGGCCTTTCTGAGGTCTCACGGGTGGAAGGTGAACGAAGAAAAGAGTTCTCTCTCCCCTCTCACAAGAGTTTCCTTCCTAGGAACTCTGATAGATTCAGTAGAAATTAAGATTTTTCTGACAGAAGTCAGGTTGTCAAAGCTTCTAACTTCCTGCCGTGCTCTTTATTCCACTTTTCAGCCGTCAGTGGCTCAGTGTATGGAAGTAATCGGCTTAATGGTAGCGGCAATGGACATAGTTACGTTTGCCCGCCTACATCTCAGACCACTGCAACTTTGCATACTCAATCAGTGGAATGGGGATTACACAGATTTGTCCCCTCTGCTAAATCTGGATCAAGAGACCAGAGATTCTCTTCTCTGGTGGCTATCTCGGGTCCATCTTTCCAGGGGAATGAGCTTCCGCAGGCCAGAATGGACTATAGTGACGACAGATGCCAGCCTTCTGGGCTGGGGCGCAGTCTGGAACTCACTGAAGGCTCAGGGTTCGTGGACTCAGGAGGAAGCCCTCCTTCCGATAAACATTCTGGAACTAAGAGCGATATTTAATGCTCTTCAGGCTTGGCTGCGGCCAGGTTCATCAGACTTCAGTCAGACAACATCACGACTGTAGCCTATATCAACCATCAGGGGGCTACAAAGAGCCCCCTGGCGATGTTGGAGGTTTCAAAGATAATTCTATGGGCAGAAGTTCACTCTTGCCATCTCTCAGCTATCCATATCCCAGGAGTAGAGAACTGGGAGGCGGATTTTTTAAGTCGGCAGACTTTTCATCCGGGGGAGTGGGAACTCCATCCGGAGGTATTTGCCCAATTGATTCATCTATGGGGCAAACCAGAACTGGATCTCATGGCGTCTCATCAGAACGCCAAGCTTCCTTGTTACAGGTCCAGGGATCCCAAGGCAGTGCTGATAGATGCTCTTGCAGCGCCCTGGTCCTTCAGCCTGGCTTATGTGTTTCCACCGTTTCCTCTGCTCCCTCGTCTGATTGCCAAGATCAAGCAGGAGAGAGCTTCTGTGATTTTGATAGCTCCTGCGTGGCCACGCAGGACTTGGTACGCAGATCTGGTGGATATGTCATCCTTTCCACCATGGACTCTGCTGCTGAGACAGGACCTTCTACTTCAGGGTCCTTTCAACCATCCAAATCTAATTTCTCTGCGTCTGACTGCTTGGAGATTGAATGCTTGATTCTATCAAAGCGTGGTTTTTCCGAGTCGGTCATTGATACCTTAATTCAGGCTCGAAAGTCTGTCACCAGGAAAATCCATCATAAGATATGGTGTAAATATCTTCATTGGTGTGAATCCAAGGGTTACTCATGGAGTAAAGTCAGGATTCCTAGAATATTATCTTTTCTCCAGGAGGGATTGGAGAAAGGATCGTCTGCTAGTTCCTTAAAGGGACAGATTTCTGCTCTGTCTATTCTTTTGCACAAACGTCTGGCTGAGGTTCCAGACGTTCAGGCGTTTTGTCAGGCTTTAGTTAGAATTAAGCCTGTGTTTAAACCTGTTGCTCCGCCATGGAGTTTTAAATTTAGTTCTTCAAGGGGTTCCGTTTGAACCTCTGCATTCCATAGATATTAAACTTTTATCGTGGAAAGTTCTGTTTCTAGTGGCTATCTCTTCGGCTCGAAGAGTTTCGGAGTTATCTGCTTTACAGTGCGATTCCCCTTATCTGATTTTCCATGCAGATAAGGTAGTTTTGCATACCAAACCTGGGTTTCTTCCTAAGGTAGTATCTAATAAGAACATCAATCAGGAGATTGTTGTTCCTTCATTATGTCCTAATCCTTCCTCAAAGAAGGAACGTCTTTTACACAATCTTGATGTGGTTCGTGCTTTAAAGTTTTATTTACAAGCTACGAAGGATTTTCATCAAACATCTGCTTTGTTTGTTGTCTACTCTGGACAGAGGAGAGGCCAAAAGGCTTCGGCAACTTCTCTATCTTTTTGGCTAAGAAGTATAATACTCTTAGCTTATGAGACTGCTGGCCAGCAGCCTCGTGAAAGAATTATAGCTCATTCCACTAGAGCGGTAGCTTCCACATGGGCTTTTAAAAATGAGGCCTCTGTTGAACAGATTTGTAAGGCGGCGACTTGGTCTTCGCTTCATACTTTTTCTAAATTCTACAAATTCTATACTTTTGCTTCTTCGGAGGCTATTTTTGGGAGAAAGGTCTTACAGGCAGTGGTGCCTTCAGTTTAAGGGCCTGCCTTGTCCCTCCCTTCATCCGTGTCCTAAAGCTTTGGTATTGGTATCCCACAAGTAATTGATGAACCTGTGGACTGGATACACAAGAGGAAAACAAAATTTATGCTTACCTGATAAATTTATTTCTCTTGTGGTGTATCCAGTCCACGGCCCGCCCTGTCATTTTTAGGCAGGTGTTTTTTATTTTAAACTACAGTCACCACTGCACCCTATAGTTTCTCCTTTTTTCTTGCTTGTCTTCGGTCGAATGACTGGAGGTGGCAGTTAGGGGAGCTCTACTGTGGGTGTCCTCTTGCAACTTCCTGTTGGGAAGGAGAATATCCCACAAGTAATGGATGAACCCGTGGACTGGATACACCACGAGAAATAAATTCATCAGGTAAGCATAAATTTTGTTTTTTGTTATTTATATATATATATTTATATATATTTTTATATATATATATATATATATATAATCTAGTCTAAGTTTAATTTGAACAGATAAAACAAAGGACTGCTCTATGTACAGCATGCTCACCTGCCACCCCCTTCTTGTTGTGGGATAACCCTACCTGTGACGTTGCATTGAGTTTCCAACATACAAGCTTCCTAGTACATTTTGAATGGTTATCTCTTGAGAATTGCCTATAGCCAGTGGTATAGCATTAACCCATTAGTAGTTGGCCTCTACTGGTTTAAACACCACAACCCTGGCTCTTTTTGGCCCTTTTTTTTTTTTTAATGTTTCCCTGGTTACAAGTGTCAAGCAGGACTTAACTGGAGTTGGAATCGGAAGTGAGAATTGCAATCTCCATCTCGTAACAGCCCATTAACCGGTAATCCTCACTAACTATACACTTGCACAATGCTCTTTCTTTTTTCCTTTCTTTCTGCCCTTCTTAAACTCACTGCATGTCCCTCTAACAATAACAACCATAACATCCACACCTTCATATCTTATCCCCTATGATATCCTCCCATGAACTACTATGTCTCCTTAGAAACCTTTCCCCATCTAACTCTCCTGTCTCTAATCTTACTCTCACCCACACTCCCTAATAGTGTTTGCAACAGCTTTTTAAACCCTGGCCCTGTAATAATTACCAAACTTCAACACACTCAATCTCCCACCGTAAAAACTCTAGGTCATGCAATTCTAATAATCTCATTTCCATTAACCCACAGCGATTATCCCATTTTATTTCTTGTGCTCTCTGGAATGCTTGCTCTGTCAGAAACCAACAGGTTGTGAATGGTTGTAAGTTTGTTGCAAACTCTTTCAACCTTTTAGTAATTTCCAAAACCTGGCTATCTCCTGACAGTTTCCATTGCTGCTCTCACACGTGACGGTCTCCAATTTGGTCTTAACCCTAGGCCACATAAGAGACATGGTAGTGGTGTTTGGATTCTGCTCTCCTGCACTTTTCAATACCTGCCTCCCCTCCCATCTCTCTCCTTTTCCTCCTCTGAGGCTCACTGCATTTTCCTGTTCTACCCTCTTTCTCAAAGGAGTAGTCGTCTATCGCCCTCCTGGAGCAACCTCCCAATTCCCAACTTTTTCACCTGACTTTCTCACTCTCTCCATATATACAGACTCTAATACTTGGGAACTTCATCATCCCCCATTAATAACCCCTCTGCCCCTGCTGGCTCTAAACTTCTTTCACTCACATTCTCTATTTTCCTACCTCAAATATATCTGACTTCACCTGTCACCCTTTCTCTTGTTAAGTGTATCCAGTCCACGGATCATCCATTACTTGTGGGATATTCTCCTTCCCAACAGGAAGTTGCAAGAGGATTACCCACAGCAGAGCTGCTATATAGCTCCTCCCCTCACTGCCATATCCAGTCATTCTGTTGCAACTCTCAACAAAGATGAAGGTAGTAAGAGGAGAGTGGTGTATTATAGTTAGTTTCTTTCTTCAATCAAAAGTTTATTTTTAAATGGTACCGGAGTGTACTATTTTCTCTCAGGCAGCATTAGAAGAAGAATCTGCCTGCGTTTTCTATGATCTTAGCAGAAGTAACTAAGATCCACTGCCGTTCTCACATATTCTGAGGAGTGAGGTAACTTCAGAGGGGGAATGGCGTGCAGGTTATCCAGTAATAAGGTATGTGCAGTTAAAATATTTCTAGGGATGGAATTTGCTAGAAAATGTTGCTGATACCGGATTAATGTAAGTTAAGCCTAAATACAGTAATTTAATAGCGACTGGTATCAGGCTTATTACCAGAGATACATACTCTTATAAAAGTGCAATATAAAACGTTTGCTGGCATGTTTAATCGTTTTTATATATGCTTGGTGATAAAACTTATTGGGGCCTAGTTTTTTTTTTTTCCCCCACATGGCTGGCTTAATTTTTGCCTAGAAACAGTTTCCTGAGGCTTTCCACTGTTGTAATATGAGTGGGAGGGGCCTATTTTAGCGCTTTTCTGAGCAGCTAAAATTACAGACAGACACTCAGCTTCCCTCTGCATGATACAGGACATCTCTGAAGGGCTCAAAAGGCTTCAAAAGTCATGTTTGAGGAGGGTAACAACCACAGTAGACCTGTGGCAGTTGTGACTAGTTTTAAAAACGTTTTTTTTTTCATTGTTATTCAGTTTTTGGTATTAAGGGGTTAATCATCCATTTGCAAGTGGGTGCAATGCTCTGCTAACTTGTTATATACACTGTAAAAATTTTGTTGGTGTAACTGCCTTTTTTTCACTGTTATTTCAATTTTGACAAAATTTGTTTTTCTTAAAGGCGCAGTAACATTTTTTATATTGCTTGTTAACTTGGTTTAAAGTGTTTTCCAAGCTTGCTTGTCTCATTGCTAGTCTGTACAAACATATCTGACACAGAGGAAACTACTTGTTAATTATGTTTAAAAGCCATGGTGGAGCCCCATAGGAGAATGTGTACTAAATGTATTGATTTCACCTTAAACAGTAAAGATCAGTCTTTATCTATTAAAGAATTGTCACCAGAGGGGTCTGTCGAGGGGGAAGTTATGCCGACTAACTCTCCCCACGTGTCGGACCCTTTGCCTCCCGCTCAAGGGACGCACGCTAATATGGCGCCAAGTACATCAGGGACGCCCATAGCGATTACTTTGAAGGACATGGCTGCGATCATGGATAATACCCTGTCAGCGGTATTAGCCAGATTGCCTGAATTAAGGGGCAAGTGCGATAGATCTGGGGTTAGACGAGATACAGAGCGCGTAGATGCTGTAAGAGCCATGTCTGATACTGCGTCACAATATGCAGAACCTGAGGACGGAGAGCTTCAGTCTGTGGGTGACATCTCTGACTCGGGGAAACCTGATTCAGAGATCTCTAATTTTAAATTTAAGCTTGAGAACCTCCGTGTATTGCTTGGGGAGGTGTTAGCTGCTCTGAATGACTGTGACACAATTGCAGTGCCAGAGAAATTGTGTAGACTGGATAAATACTATGCAGTGCCGGTGTGTACTGATGTTTTTCCAATACCTAAAAGGTTTACAGAAATTATTAGTAAGGAGTGGGATAGACCCGGTGTGCCGTTTTCCCCTCCTCCTATATTTAGAAAAATGTTTCCCATAGACGCCACTACACGGGACTTATGGCAGACGGTCCCTAAGGTGGAGGGAGCAGTTTCTAATTTAGCAAAGCGTACCACTATCCCGGTTGAGGACAGTTGTGCTTTTTCAGATCCAATGGATAAAAAATTAGAGGGTTACCTTAAGAAAATGTTTATTCAACAAGGTTTCATTTTACAGCCCCTTGCATGCATTGCGCCTGTCACTGCTGCAGCGGCATTCTGGTTTGAGGCCCTGGAAGAGGCCATCCATACAGCTCCATTGACTGAAATTGACAAGCTTAGAACACTTAAGCTAGCTAACTCATTTGTTTCTGATGCCATTGTTCATTTGACTAAACTAACGGCTAAAAATTCCGGATTCGCCATCCAGGCGCGTAGGGCGCTATGGCTTAAATCCTGGTCAGCTGACGTAACTTCAAAGTCTAAATTACTCAACATTCCTTTCAAGGGGCAGACCTTATTCGGGCCTGGCTTGAAAGAAATTATTGCTGACATTACTGGAGGTAAGGGTCATACCCTTCCTCAGGACAGGGCCAAATCAAGGGCCAAACAGTCTAATTTTCGTCCCTTTCGAAATTTCAAGGCAGGTGCAGCATCAACTTCCTCTGCTTCAAAACAAGAGGGAACTTTTGCTCAATCCAAGCAGGCCTGGAAATCTAACCAGTCCTGGAACAAGGGCAAGCAGGCCAGAAAGCCTGCTGCTGCCTCCAAGACAGCATGAAGGAACGGCCCCCTATCCGGCAACGGATCTAGTAGGGGGCAGACTTTCTCTCTTCGCCCAGGCGTGGGCAAGAGATATTCAGGATCCCTGGGTGTTGGAGATCATATCTCAGGGATATCTTCTGGACTTCAAAGCTTCTCCTCCACAAGGGAGATTTCACCTTTCAAGATTATCTGCAAACCAGATAAAGAAAGAGGCATTCCTACGCTGCGTGCAAGACCTCCTAGTAATGGGAGTGATCCATCCAGTTCCGCGGACGGAACAAGGACAGGGTTTTTATTCAAATCTGTTTGTGGTTCCCAAAAAAGAGGGAACCTTCAGACCAATTTTGGATCTAAAGATCTTAAACAAATTCCTAAACTATTCGAACCATCTTACCCATGATCCAAGAGGGTCAGTAATAGCGGTGGCTCCTTATCTAGACGACATCCTGATACAGGCGTCAAGCTTTCAAATTGCCAAGTCTCATACAGAGATAGTTCTGGCATTTCTGAGGTCACATAGGTGGAAAGTGAACGAAGAAAAGAGTTCTCTATCTCCTCTCACAAGGGTTTCCTTCCTAGGGACTCTTATAGATTCTGTAGAAATGAAAATTTACCTGACGGAGTCCAGGTTATCAAAACTTCTAAATGCTTGCCGTGTTCTTCACTCCACTCCGCGCCCTGCGGTGGCTCAGTGCATGGAGGTAATCGGCTTAATGGTAGCGGCGATGGACATAGTGCCATTTGCGCGCCTGCATCTCAGACCGCTGCAATTATGCATGCTCAGTCAGTGGAATGGGGATTACACAGATTTGTCCCCTCTACTAAATCTGGATCAGGAAACCAGAGATTCTCTTCTCTGGTGGTTATCTCGGGTCCACCTGTCCAAGGGTATGACCTTTCGCAGACCAGATTGGACGATTGTAACAACAGATGCCAGCCTTTTAGGTTGGGGTGCAGTCTGGAACTCCCTGAAGGCTCAGGGTTCATGGACTCAGGAGGAGAAACTCCTCCCAATAAATATTCTGGAGTTAAAGGGACAGTTTACTCAAATTTTTTCTCCCCTTTAATTTGTACCCAATGATCCACTTAACCTGCTGGAGTGTATTAAATTGCTTACAAATAGCTCCTTTTCCCTTATATTGGCATTTGAAATAGCTGATTTAGCATGTGGTATCCCCACCTATTCTGAAAGTTTGTGGCCGCAGGTCCCAGCTATAGATAAGCTTTGTAAACACAGCCAGCAGAAGAAATTACACTCCCAGTGCGATATAGCAGAGATAAGGTAATAAAATGTTGATTTTCCATTGTTCTCTCCAAGTACTGGTGATTGTTTTATGGACAGATATAAGATAAAGAAGCATGTATATGTACACAATGTGATACAGTAATGAGATCTGATTATACCTACAAGCTCAACCCATTTTATTAGGTTGTGGCTTCAAAACACAAAATCAGAGCTTTAATATACACAAAAAAACCTTTAAAAGCTAATTTTCATAAATTTTTTACTCTGCAGTTGGTAAAAAAAGCAATTGTAAACACATTAAGGGGAAAACTTTTTTTCAGTATACTGTCCCTTTAAGAGCAATATTCAATGCTCTTCCAGCTTGGCCTCAGTTGGCAACACTGAGGTTCATCAGATTTCAGTCGGACAACATCACGACTGTGGCTTACATCAACCATCAAGGGGGAACCAGGAGTTCCCTAGCGATGTCGGAAGTCTCCAAGATAATTCGCTGGGCAGAGACTCACTCTTGCCACCTATCAGCGATCCATGTCCCGGGCGTAGAGAACTGGCAGGCGGATTTTCTAAATTGTCAGACTTTTCATCCGGGGGAGTGGGAGCTCCATCCGGAGGTGTTTGCTCAATTGGTCCATCGTTGGGGCAAACCAGAACTGGATCTCATGGCGTCTCGCCAGAAAGCCAAGCTTCCTTGTTACGGATCCAGGACCAGGGACCCAGAAGCGACGCTGATAGATGCTCTAGCAGCTCCTTGGTTCTTCAACCTGGCTTATGTGTTTCCACTGTTTCCTCTGCTCCCTCGACTGATTGCCAAAATCAGACAGGAGAGAGCATCGGTGATTCTGATAGCACCTGCGTGGCCACGCAGGACCTGGTATGCAGACCTAGTGGACATGTCATCCTTTCCACCATGGTCTCTGCCTCTGAGACAAGACCTTCTAATACAAGGTCCTTTCAATCATCTGAATCTAATTTCTCTGAGACTGACTGCATGGAGATTGAACGCTTGATCCTATCAAAGCGTGGCTTCTCCGAGTCAGTCATTGATACCTTAATACAGGCACGAAAGCCTGTCACCAGGAAAATCTACCACAAGATATGGCGTAAATATCTTCATTGGTGTGAATCCAAGAATTACTCATGGAGTAGGGTTAGGATTCCTAGGATATTGTCCTTCCTCCAAGAGGGTTTGGACAAAGGATTATCAGCTAGTTCTTTAAAGGGACAGATTTCTGCTCTGTCTATTCTTTTACACAAGCGTCTGGCAGAAGTTCCAGACGTTCAGGCATTTTGTCAGGCTTTAGTTAGAATTAAGCCTGTTTTTAAACCTGTTGCTCCTCCATGGAGCTTAAACTTGGTTCTTAAAGTTCTTCAAGGGGTTCCGTTTGAACCCCTTCATTCTATTGATATCAAACTTCTATCATGGAAAGTTCTGTTTCTGATGGCTATTTCCTCGGCTCGAAGAGTCTCGGAGTTATCTGCCTTACATTGTGATTCTCCTTATCTGATGTTTCATTCAGATAAAGTACTTCTGTGTACAAAACCTGGGTTTTTACCCAAGGTGGTTTCTAACAAGAATATCAATCAAGAGATTGTTGTTCCATCATTATGTCCTAATCCTTCTTCAAAGAAGGAACGTCTTTTGCATAATCTAGACGTAGTTCGTGCCTTGAAGTTTTACTTACAAGCTACTAAAGATTTTCGTCAAACATCTAACCTGTTTGTTGTTTATTCTGGACAGAGGAGAGGTCAAAAGGCCTCGGCAACCTCTTTCTTTTTGGCTTCGGAGTATAATCCGTTTAGCCTATGAGACTGCTGGACAGCAGCCCCCTGAAAGGATTACAGCTCATTTTACTAGAGCTGTGGCTTCCACCTGGGCCTTTAAAAATGAGGCTTCTGTTGAACAGATTTGCAAGGCTGTGACTTGGTCTTCGCTTCATACCTTTTCCAAATTTTACAAATTTGATACTTTTGCTTCTTCGGAGGCTGTTTTTGGGAGAAAGGTTCTACAGGCAGTGGTTCCTTCCGTTTAAGTTCCTGCCTTGTCCCTCCCATCATCCGTGTACTTTCGCTTTGGTATTGGTATCCCACAAGTAATGGATGATCCGTGGACTGTATACACTTAACAAGAGAAAACATAATTTATGCTTACCTGATAAATTTATTTCTCCAACATAGGTGTGTCCGGTCCACGGCGTCATCCTTACTTGTGGGATATTCTCTTCCCCAACAGGAAATGGCAAAGAGCCCAGCAAAGCTGGTCACATGATCCCTCCTAGGCTCCGCCTACCCCAGTCATTCTCTTTGCCGTTGTACAGGCAACATCTCCACGGAGATGGCTTAGAGTTTTTTAGTGTTTAACTGTAGTTTTTCATTATTCAATCAAGAGTTTGTTATTTTCAAATAGTGCTGGTACGTACTATTTACTCAGAAACAGAAAAGAGATGAAGAATTCTGTTTGTATGAGGAAAATGATTTTAGCAACCGTAACTAAAATCCATGGCTGTTCCACACAGGACTGTTGAGAGCAATTAACTTCAGTTGGGGGAACAGTTTGCAGTCCCTTGCTGCTTGAGGTATGACACATTCTAACAAGACGATGTAATGCTGGAAGCTGTCATTTTCCCTATGGGATCCGGTAAGCCATGTTTATTACGATTGTAAATAAGGGCTTCACAAGGGCTTATTTAAACTGTAGACTTTTTCTGGGCTAAATCGATTGATTATTAACACATATTTAGCCTTGAGGAATCATTTTATCTGGGTATTTTGATATAATAATATCGGCAGGCACTGTTTTAGACACCTTATTCTTTAGGGGCTTTCCCAAAGCATAGGCAGAGTCTCATTTTCGCGCCGGTGTTGCGCACTTGTTTTTGAGAGGCATGGCATGCAGTCGCATGTGAGAGGAGCTCTGATACTTATAAAAGACTTCTGAAGGCGTCATTTGGTATCGTATTCCCCTTTGGGTTTGGTTGGGTCTCAGCAAAGCAGATACCAGGGACTGTAAAGGGGTTTAAAGCTTAAAACGGCTCCGGTTCCGTTATTTTAAGGGTTAAAGCTTCCAAAATTGGTGTGCAATATTTTCAAGGCTTTAAGACGCTGTGGTGAAAATTTGAACAATTCCTTCATGTTTTTTCGCAATTGCAGTAATAAAGTGTGTTCAGTTTAAAATTTAAAGTGACAGTAACGGTTTTATTTTAAAACGTTTTTTGTACTTTCTGATCAAGTTTATGCCTGTTTAACATGTCTGAACTACCAGATAGACTGTGTTCTGAATGTGGGGAAGCCAGAATTCCTATTCATTTAAATAAATGTGATTTATGTGATAATGACAATGATGCCCAAGATGATTCCTCAAGTGAGGGGAGTAAGCATGGTACTGCATCATTCCCTCCTTCGTCTACACGAGTCTTGCCCACTCAGGAGGCCCCTAGTACATCTAGCGCGCCAATACTCCTTACTATGCAACAATTAACGGCTGTAATGGATAATTCTGTCAAAAACATTTTAGCCAAAATGAACCCTTGTCAGCGTAAGCGTGGCTGCTCTGTTTTAGTTACTGAAGAGCATGACGACGCTGATATTAATATCTCTGAAGGGCCCCTAACCCAATCTGAGGGGGCCAGGGAGGTTTTGTCTGAGGGAGAAATTACTGATTTAGGGAACATTTCTCAGCAGGCTGAATCTGATGTGATTACATTTAAATTTAAATTGGAACATCTCCGCATTTTACTTAAGGAGGTATTATCCACTCTGGATGATTGTGAAAATTTAGTCATCCCAGAGAAACTATGTAAAATGGACAAGTTCCTAGAGGTGCCGGGGCTCCCAGAAGCTTTTCCTATACCCAAGCGGGTGGCGGACATTGTTAATAAAGAATGGGAAAGGCCCGGTATTCCTTTCGTCCCTCCCCCCATATTTAAAAAATTGTTTCCTATGGTCGACCCCAGAAAGGACTTATGGCAGTCAGTCCCCAAGGTCGAGGGAGCGGTTTCTACTTTAAACAAACGCACCACTATTCCCATAGAGGATAGTTGTGCTTTCAAAGATCCTATGGATAAAAAATTAGAAGGTTTGCTTAAAAAGATGTTTGTTCAGCAGGGTTACCTTCTACAACCCATTTCATGCATTGTCCCTGTCACTACTGCCGCATATTTCTGGTTTGATGAACTGCTTAAGGTGCTCGATAGTGACTCTCCTCCTTATGAGGAGATTATGGACAGAATCAATGCTCTCAAATTGGCTAATTCTTTCACTCTAGACGCCTCTTTGCAATTGGCTAAGTTAGCGGCTAAGAACTCTGGGTTTGCTATTGTGGCGCGCAGAGCGCTTTGGTTGAAATCTTGGTCGGCTGATGCGTCTTCCAAGAACAAGCTACTAAACATTCCTTTCAAGGGGAAAACGTTGTTTGGTCCTGACTTGAAGGAGATTATCTCTGATATCACTGGGGGTAAGGGCCACGCCCTTCCTCAGGATCGGCCTTTCAAGGCAAAAAATAGACCTAATTTTCGTCCCTTTCGTAAAAACGGACCAGCCCAAGGTGCTACGTCCTCTAAGCAAGAGGGTAATACTTCTCAGGCCAAGCCAGCTTGGAGACCAATGCAAGGCTGGAACAAGGGAAAGCAGGCCAAGAAACCTGCCACTGCTACCAAGACAGCATGAAATATTGGCCCCCGATCCGGGACTGGATCTGGTGGGGGGCAGACTCTCTCTCTTCGCTCAGGCTTGGGCAAGAGATGTTCTGGATCCTTGGGCGCTAGAAATAGTCTCCCAGGGTTATCTTCTGGAATTCAAGGGACTTCCCCCAAGGGGGAGGTTCCACAGGTCGCAGTTGTCTTCAGACCACATAAAAAGACAGGCGTTCTTACATTGTGTAGAAGACCTGTTAAAGATGGGAGTGATTCATCCTGTTCCATTAAGAGAACAAGGGATGGGGTTCTACTCCAATCTGTTCATAGTTCCCAAAAAAGAGGGTACGTTCAGACCAATCCTAGATCTCAAGATCTTAAACAAATTTCTCAAGGTCCCATCGTTCAAGATGGAAACCATTCGAACTATCCTTCCTTCCATCCAGGAAGGTCAATTCATGACCACGGTGGATTTAAAGGATGCGTATCTACATATTCCTATCCACAAGGAACATCATCGGTTCCTAAGGTTTGCATTCCTGGACAAACATTACCAGTTCGTGGCGCTTCCTTTCGGATTAGCCACTGCTCCAAGGATTTTCACAAAGGTACTAGGGTCCCTTCTAGCGGTGCTAAGACCAAGGGGCATTGCAGTAGTACCTTACCTGGACGACATTCTGATTCAAGCGTCGTCCCTTCCTCAAGCAAAGGCTCACACGGACATTGTCCTGGCCTTTCTCAGATCTCACGGCTGGAAAGTGAACGTGGAAAAGAGTTCTCTATCCCCGTCAACAAGGGTTCCCTTCTTGGGAACAATTATAGACTCCTTAGAAATGAGGATCTTTCTAACAGAGGCCAGAAAAACAAAGCTTCTGGACTCTTGTCGGATACTTCATTCCGTTCCTCTTCCTTCCATAGCTCAGTGCATGGAAGTGATCGGGTTGATGGTGGCGGCGATGGACATAGTTCCTTTTGCGCGCATTCATCTAAGACCATTACAACTGTGCATGCTCAGTCAGTGGAATGGGGACTATACAGACTTGTCTCCGAAGATACAAGTAAATCAGAGAACCAGAGACTCACTCCGTTGGTGGCTGTCCCTGGACAATCTGTCTCAAGGGATGATGTTCCACAGACCAGAGTGGGTCATTGTCACGACCGACGCCAGTCTGATAGGCTGGGGCGCGGTCTGGGGATCCCTGAAAGCTCAGGGTCTTTGGTCTCGGGAAGAATCTCTTCTACCGATAAATATTCTGGAACTGAGAGCGATATTCAATGCTCTCCAGGCCTGGCCCCAGCTTGCGAGGACCAGGTTCATACGGTTTCAATCAGACAACATGACGACTGTTGCGTACATCAACCATCAGGGGGGAACAAGGAGTTCCCTAGCGATGGAAGAAGTAACCAAAATTATTCTTTGGGCGGAGTCTCACTCCTGCCACCTGTCTGCTATCCACATCCCAGGAGTGGAAAATTGGGAAGCGGATTTTCTGAGTCGGCAGACATTGCATCCGGGGGAGTGGGAACTCCATCCGGAAATCTTTGCCCAAGTCACTCACCTGTGGGGCATTCCAGACATGGATCTGATGGCCTCTCGTCAGAACTTCAAAGTTCCTTGCTACGGGGCCAGATCCAGGGATCCCAAGGCGGCTCTAGTGGATGCACTAGTAGCACCTTGGACCTTCAAACTAGCTTATGTGTTCCCGCCATTTCCTCTCATCCCCAGGCTGATAGCCAGGATCAAGCAGGAGAGGGCGTCGGTGATCTTGATAGCTCCTGCGTGGCCACGCAGGACTTGGTATGCAGATCTGGTGAATATGTCATCGGCTCCACCTTGGAAGCTACCTTTGAGACGAGACCTTCTTGTTCAGGGTCCGTTCGAACATCCGAATCTGGTTTCACTCCAGCTGACTGCTTGGAGATTGAACGCTTGATTTTATCGAAGCGAGGATTCTCAGATTCTGTTATCGATACTCTTGTTCAGGCCAGAAAGC
Source organism: Bombina bombina (assembly GCF_027579735.1). Lineage (NCBI taxonomy): Eukaryota > Metazoa > Chordata > Amphibia > Anura > Bombinatoridae > Bombina > Bombina bombina. The sequence continues at coordinate 219,601,025 of NC_069504.1, read as the reverse complement.
CTGTGACTAGAAAGATTTACCACAAAATTTGGAAAAAATATATCTGTTGGTGTGAATCTAAAGGATTCCCTTGGGACAAGGTTAAGATTCCTAGGATTCTATCCTTCCTTCAAGAAGGATTGGAAAAAGGATTATCTGCAAGTTCCCTGAAGGGACTGATTTCTGCCTTGTCGGTATTACTTCACAAAAAGCTGGCAGCTGTGCCAGATGTTCAAGCCTTTGTTCAGGCTCTGGTTAGAATCAAGCCTGTTTACAAACCTTTGACTCCTCCTTGGAGTCTCAATTTAGTTCTTTCAGTTCTTCAGGGGGTTCCATTTGAACCCTTACATTCCGTTGATATTAAGTTATTATCTTGGAAAGTTTTGTTTTTAGTTGCGATTTCTTCTGCTAGAAGAGTCTCAGAATTATCTGCTCTGCAGTGTTCTCCTCCTTATCTGGTGTTCCATGCAGATAAGGTGGTTTTACGTACTAAACCTGGTTTTCTTCCAAAAGTTGTTTCTAACAAAAACATTAACCAGGAGATTATCGTACCTTCTCTGTGTCCAAAACCAGTTTCAAAGAAGGAACGTTTGTTGCACAATTTGGATGTTGTTCGCGCTCTAAAATTCTATTTAGATGCTACAAAGGATTTTAGACAAACATCTTCCTTGTTTGTTGTTTATTCAGGTAAAAGGAGAGGTCAAAAAGCAACTTCTACCTCTCTCTCTTTTTGGATTAAAAGCATCATCAGATTGGCTTACGAGACTGCCGGACGGCAGCCTCCCGAAAGAATCACAGCTCATTCCACTAGGGCTGTGGCTTCCACATGGGCCTTCAAGAACGAGGCTTCTGTTGATCAGATATGTAGGGCAGCGACTTGGTCTTCACTGCACACTTTTACCAAATTTTACAAGTTTGATACTTTTGCTTCTTCTGAGGCTATTTTTGGGAGAAAGGTTTTGCAAGCCGTGGTGCCTTCCATTTAGGTGACCTGATTTGCTCCCTCCCTTCATCCGTGTCCTAAAGCTTTGGTATTGGTTCCCACAAGTAAGGATGACGCCGTGGACCGGACACACCTATGTTGGAGAAAACAGAATTTATGTTTACCTGATAAATTTCTTTCTCCAACGGTGTGTCCGGTCCACGGCCCGCCCTGGTTTTTTTTAATCAGGTCTGATATTTTATTTTCTTTAACTACAGTCACCACGGTACCATATGGTTTCTCCTATGCAAATATTCCTCCTTAACGTCGGTCGAATGACTGGGGTAGGCGGAGCCTAGGAGGGATCATGTGACCAGCTTTGCTGGGCTCTTTGCCATTTCCTGTTGGGGAAGAGAATATCCCACAAGTAAGGATGACGCCGTGGACCGGACACACCGTTGGAGAAAGAAATTTATCAGGTAAACATAAATTCTGTTTTCTCTTGTAGTGTATCCAGTCCACGGCCCGCCCTGTCCTTTTAAGGCAGGTCTAAATTTTAATTAATCTACAGTCACCACTGCACCCTATGGTTTCTCCTTTCTCGGCTTGTTTCGGTCGAATGACTGGATATGGCAGTGAGGGGAGGAGCTATATAGCAGCTCTGCTGTGGGTGATCCTCTTGCAACTTCCTGTTGGGAAGGAGAATATCCCACAAGTAATGGATGATCCGTGGACTGGATACACTACAAGAGAAATAAATTTATCAGGTAAGCATAAATTATGTTTTTCCCATTTCAGACCACCACCTGCTCATCTTAATGTATCAGCTAAACCCACTTCTCCATCTTGCACCTGCAGAAATCTGCACCTTATGGATCCACTCCAATTTTCCAAACATATTCCACATCTCCCTCACACTTCCATTATAACTTGCCCTTATCTTGCTACAATCCACTATAACCATACTCTGCTCTGCACTAGACACTATTGCTCCTCCCCAACTGCGCAAAATCCCACACCATCAGTTAAAGCCCTGGCACTCAGCAAAAACAAAATTTATGCTTACCTGATAAATTCCTTTCTCCTGTAGTGTGGTCAGTCCACGGGTCATCATTACTTCTGGGATATTAACTCCTCCCCAACAAGAAGTGCAAGAGGATTCACCCAGCAGAGCTGCCATATAGCTCCTCCCCTCTACGTCACACCCAGTCATTCGACCGAGAACCAACGAGAAAGGAGAAGCCAAAGGGTGCAGTGGTGACTGGAGTATAATTTAAAAATTTAGACCTGCCATAAAAACAGGGCGGGCCGTGGACTGACCACACTACAGGAGAAAGGAATTTATCAGGTAAGCATAAATTTTGTTTTCTCCTGTTAAGTGTGGTCAGTCCACGGGTCATCATTACTTCTGGGATACCAATACCAAAGCTAAAGTACACGGATGACGGGAGGGACAGGCAGGCTCTTTATACGGAAGGAACCACTGCCTGAAGAACCTTTCTCCCAAAAACAGCCTCCGAAGAAGCAAAAGTGTCAAATTTGTAAAATTTGGAAAAAGTATGAAGAGAAGACCAAGTTGCAGCCTTGCAAATCTGTTCAACAGAAGCCTCATTCTTAAAGGCCCAAGTGGAAGCCACAGCTCTTGTAGAATGAGCTGTAATTCTTTCAGGAGGCTGCTGTCCAGCAGTCTCATAGGCTAAACGTATTATGCTACGAAGCCAAAAAGAGAGAGAGGTAGCCGAAGCTTTTTGACCTCTCCTCTGACCAGAATAAACGACAAACAGGGAAGACGTTTGTCGAAAATCCTTAGTTGCCTGTAGATAAAATTTCAGGGCACGGACTACATCTAGATTGTGTAGAAGACGTTCCTTCTTCGAAGAAGGATTAGGACACAAAGATGGAACAACAATCTCTTGATTGATATTCCTGTTAGTGACCACCTTAGGTAAGAACCCAGGTTTAGTACGCAGAACTACCTTGTCTGAATGAAAAATCAGATAAGGAGAATCACAATGTAAGGCAGATAACTCAGAGACTCTTCGAGCCGAGGAAATAGCCATTAAAAACAGAACTTTCCAAGATAACAGCTTGATATCAATGGAATGAAGGGGTTCAAACGGAACACCCTGTAAAACATTAAGAACTAAGTTCAAACTCCATGGTGGAGCAACAGTTTTAAACACAGGCTTGATCCTAGCTAAAGCCTGACAAAAAGCTTGAACGTCCGGAACCTCTGACAGACGTTTGTGTAAAAGAATGGACAGAGCTGAAATCTGTCCCTTTAAGGAACTAGCGGATAAACCCTTTTCTAAACCTTCTTGTAGAAAAAACAATATCCTAGGAATCCTAACCTTACTCCATGAGTAACTCTTGGATTCGCACCAATATAAGTATTTACGCCATATTTTATGGTAAATCTTTCTGGTAACAGGCTTCCTAGCCTGTATTAAGGTATCAATTACTGACTCAGAAAAACCACGTTTTGATAAAAATCAAGCGTTCAATTTCCAAGCAGTCAGCTTCAGAGAAATTAGATTTTGATGTTTGAAGGGACCCTGAATCAGAAGGTCCTGTCTCAGAGGCAGAGACCAAGGTGGACAGGATGACATGTCCACTAGATCTGCATACCAAGTCCTGCGTGGCCACGCAGGCGCTATTAGAATCACCGATGCTCTCTCCTGTTTGATTCTGGCAATCAATCGAGGAAGCATCGGGAAGGGTGGAAACACATAAGCCATCCCGAAGGTCCAAGGTGCTGTCAAAGCATCTATCAGAACCGCTCCCGGATCCCTGGATCTGGACCCGTAACAAGGAAGCTTGGTGTTCTGTCGAGACGCCATGAGATCTATCTCTGGTTTGCCCCAACGTCGAAGAATGTGGGCAAAGACTTCCGGATGAAGTTCCCACTCCCCCGGATGAAAAGTCTGACGACTTAGGAAATCCGCCTCCCAGTTCTCCACTCCCGGGATGTGGATTGCTGACAGGTGGCAAGAGTGAGACTCTGCCCAGCGAATTATCTTTGATACTTCCATCATTGCTAGGGAGCTTCTTGTCCCTCCCTGATGGTTGATGTAAGCTACAGTCGTGATGTTGTCCGACTGAAACCTGATGATCCCCCGAGTTGTTAACTGAGGCCACGCCAGAAGGGCATTGAGAACTGCTCTCAATTCCAGAATGTTTATTGGCAGGAGACTCTCCTCCTGATTCCATTGTCCCTGAGCCTTCAGAGAATTCCAGACAGCGCCCCAACCTAGTAGGCTGGCGTCTGTTGTTACAATTGTCCAATCTCGCCTGCTGAATGGCATCCCCCTGGACAGATGTGGCCGAGAAAGCCACCATAGAAGAGAATTTCTGGTCTCTTGATCCAGATTCAGAGTGGGGGACAAGTCTGAGTAATCCCCATTCCACTGACTTAGCATGCACAATTGCAGCGGTCTGAGATGTAGGCGTGCAAAGGGTACTATGTCCATTGCCGCTACCATCAAGCCGATTACCTCCATGCATTGAGCCACTGACGGGTGTTGAATGGAATGAAGGACACGGCATGCATTTTGAAGCTTTGTTAACCTGTCTTCTGTCAGGTAGATCTTCATTTCTACAGAATCTATAAGAGTCCCCAAGAAGGGAACTCTTGTGAGTGGAAAGAGAGAACTCTTCTTCTCGTTCACCTTCCATCCATGCGACCTTAGAAATGCCAGTACTAACTCTGTATGAGACTTGGCAGTTTGAAAGCTTGAAGCTTGTATCAGAATGTCGTCTAGGTACGGAGCTACCGAAATTCCTCGCGGTCTTAGTACCGCCAGAAGAGCACCCAGAACCTTTGTGAAGATTTTTGGAGCCGTAGCTAATCCGAATGGAAGAGCTACAAACTGGTAATGCCTGTCTAGGAAGGCAAACCTTAGATACCGGTAATGATCCTTGTGAATCGGTATGTGAAGGTAAGCATCCTTTAAATCCACTGTGGTCATGTACTGACCCCTTTGGATCATGGGTAGAATTGTCCGAATAGTTTCCATTTTGAACGATGGAACTCTTAGGAATTTGTTTAGGATCTTTAAATCCAAGATTGGCATGAAAGTTCCCTCTTTTTTGGGAACCACAAACAGATTTGAGTAAAACCCTTGTCCGTGTTCCGACCGCGGAACCGGATGGATCACTCCCATTAGTAAAAGATCTTGTACCCAGCGTAGAAACGCCTCTTTCTTTATTTGGTTTGTTGACAACCTTGACAGATGAAATCTCCCTTTTGGGGGAGAGGATTTGAAGTCCAGAAGATATCCCTGAGATATGATCTCTAACGCCCAGGGATCCTGGACATCTCTTGCCCAAGCCTGGGCGAAGAGAGAAAGTCTGCCCCCCACTAGATCCGTTCCCGGATCGGGGGCCCTCAATTCATGCTGTCTTAGGGGCAGCAGCAGGTTTCCTGGCCTGCTTGCCCTTGTTCCAGGACTGATTAGGTCTCCAGCCTTGTCTGTAGCGAGCAACAGCTCCTTCCTGTTTTGGTGCAGAGGAAGTTGATGCTGCACCTGCTTTGAAATTACGAAAGGAACGAAAATTAGACTGTCTAGCCTTAGGTTTGGCTCTGTCTTGAGGCAGGGCATGGCCTTTACCTCCTGTAATGTCAGCGATAATTTCTTTCAACCCGGGCCCGAATAAGGTCTGCCCTTTGAAAGGTATGTTAAGTAATTTAGATTTAGAAGTAACGTCAGCTGACCAGGATTTTAGCCACAGTGCTCTGCGTGCCTGAATGGCGAATCCGGAATTCTTAGCCGTAAGTTTAGTTAAATGTACTACGGCATCCGAAATAAATGAATTAGCTAGCTTAAGTGTCTTAAGCTTGTTTGAAATCTCATCTATAGTTATTGAGTCAAGAGTCTCTTCCAGGGACTCGGACCAAAAAGCGGCCGTGACAGACGCAATACATGCAAGGGGTTGCAATATAAAACCTTGTTGAACAAACATTTTCTTAAGGTAACCTTCTAATTTTTTATCCATTGGATCTGAAAAGGCACAGCTATCCTCCACCGGGATAGTGGTACGCTTAGCCAGAGTAGAAACCGCTCCCTCCACCTTAGGGACCGTCTGCCATAAGTCCCGTGTGGTGGCGTCTATTGGAAACATTTTTCTAAACACAGGAGGGGGGGGAAAGGGTACACCGGGCCTATCCCACTCCTTAGTAATTATCTCTGTAAGCCTCTTAGGTATAGGAAATACGTCAGTACTCGCCGGTACCGCATAGTATCTATCCAGCCTACATAATTTCTCTGGGATTGCAACAGTGTTACAATCATTCAGAGCTGCTAATACCTCCCCTAACAGTACACGGAGGTTTTTGAGTTTAAACTTAAAATTAGAAATGTCTGAATCCATTCTATTGGGATCAGAACCGTCACCTGCAGATTGAAGCTCTCCGTCCTCATGTTCAGCATACTGTGACGCAGTATCAGACATGGCCCTATTATCAACAGCGCACTCTGTTCTCACCCCAGAGTGATCACGCTTACCTCTTAGTTCTGGTAATTTAGCCAAAACTTCAGTCATAACATTAGCCATATCCTGTAATGTGATTTGTAATGGCCGCCCTGATGTACTCGGCGCTACAATATCACGCACCTCCCGAGCAGGAGATGCAGGTACTGACACGTGAGGCGAGTTAGTCGGCATAACTCTCCCCTCGTTGTTTGGTGAAATATGTTCAATTTGTACAGATTGACATTTATTTAAAGTAGCATCAATGCAATTAGTACATAAATTTCTATTGGGCTCCACTTTGGCTGTAGCACATATAGCACAGAGATATTCCTCTGAATCAGACATGTTTAACACACTAGCAAATAAACTAGCAACTTGGAAATACTTTTCAAAGCAATTTACAAACAATATGAAAACGTACTGTGCCTTTAAGAAGCACAGAAAAAAGTTATGACAGTTTGAGAAATAATAAACTGAGAAACCATAACATCAAATTCTTTCCGGTAAAAACACAATTTTAGCAAAGGATTGCCCCCATTAGTAATGGATAACTAACCCTGAATAGCAGAAAAAAAGTACAGAAATAAACGTTTTTTTATCACAGTCAGTTACAATCTCACAGCTCTGCTGTGAGTGATTACCTCCCTCAAAATAAGTTTTGAAGACCCCTGAGCTCTGTAGAGACGAACCGGATCATGCAGGGAAGACAAGAGACTTCTGACTGAATTTTTTGATGCGTAGCAAAAGCGCCAAAATAGGCCCCTCCCCCTCACACACAACAGTGAGGGAGATCAGTAAACTGTCTTAAATTAAATAAAACGACTGCCAAGTGGAAAAAAACAGTGCCCAAAACATTTTTTCACCCAGTACCTCAGAAAATTAAACAATTTAACATGCCAGCAAAAACGTTTAACATCAAATAAATGAAATGTCATTAGAAAGCCTGTTGCTAGTCACTGCAAATTAGGCTAAAGACTTATGCATACAGTATTATCCCAGTGAAGTGCCATTCCCCAGAATACTGAAGTGTAAATATACATACATGACAGCCTGATACCAGTTGCTACTACTGCATTTAAGGCTGAGCTTACATTATATCGGTATGGCAGAATTTTCTCAGTCAATTCCATTGTCAGAAAATAATATGCTGCTACATACCTCTTTGCAGATTAACCTGCCCGCTGTCCCCTGATCTGAAGTTTACCTCACTCCTCAGATGGCCGAGAACAGCAATATGATCTTAACTACGACGGCTAAAATCATACAAAAAACTCAGGTAGATTCTTCTTCAAATTCTACCAGAGAAGGAACAACACACTCCGGTGCTGTTATAAAATAACAAACTTTTGATTGAAGGTATAAAACTAAGTATAATCACCAGAGTCCTCTCACACATCCTATCTATTAGTTGGGTGCAAGAGAATGACTGGGTGTGACGTAGAGGGGAGGAGCTATATGGCAGCTCTGCTGGGTGAATCCTCTTGCACTTCCTGTTGGGGAGGAGTTAATATCCCAGAAGTAATGATGACCCGTGGACTGACCACACTTAACAGGAGAAAGTGCTACTTGCAAAAATGCTCTTGCACTGTGTTGAGCATGCGTGGAGGAAATCTCGCTCTGAACCTGATTTCATCCACTATAAATTAATTCATACACATCTGCCCGTCACTTAGCCAAACAAACGTACTCTTCTTATAGCTACGGTTTCCTCCAACCCTAAATGGCTCTTCATTCCTTACTGTTGGGAAAATACAACACTTGGCCACCAGGAGGAGGCAAAGACACCCCAGCCAAAGGCTTAAATATCCCTCCCACTTCCTCATTACCCCAGTCATTCTTTGCCTTTCGTCACGTTAGGAGGTGGCAGAGATTCAGAGAGTCCTGAAAAAGGGTATCTGCCCTTTGAGATAGGACTGGAGTTTAAAGTAGTGATGTCAACCTCTCAGTGAGCGTATTGATGAAAGTTAGAGTCTGGAGATGCAGGGAAAGTTTTTCTGCGAAACCATCCAGACTGCTGCTAACAGCTCCTAAGCAATCAGTGTAGACGAGTTTCACTGCCTGCTTTCTCTCACTCAAGTCCATGTCAGGAGCGCTGCTATAAGACTGTCACACTTGAGAGACTGTGTTCTGTTCCACAGCATGGATCCTGAAGGTAAGGTTGCTTCAATTTTTATACATAAAACACTGTAACAGGGTCACAGTGTGGCTCCTTTATACCTTGATAGGATCCAGGGTGAATATCCTCTGAAGAGGGTTTATTGAACAGTTGGGGGTTAATTAATCAGTGTATTAATTATTTACATGCTCCTTTTGTGTGATTTTTTTCCTGAACTGATAGACTGTGTGTCTTTAGGTGGAACAAACCGGTTTCACTTTCATTTTTGAAAGTGTTGCACAGCTCCTATTACTTGCTGTACTTGTAATAACAGGGGGTCTATGTTAATTTCCTCCATTCTGACTGAGACTTGAACCTGAGAGCGTTTCCTCTGTTAACTGTCTGGGTCTAGGAGGTGGTGAGTTCCCCAGCCATTGGGAGTATAAAGGTGCAGTTTTCTATAATAAATGTTTTTATTTGTGTTCTTCTGTGGGTATAGAATAAGATTAGGGAAAGTGAGGGGATTTGTGGCGTTAAAGCCAAGTGCAGAATTATACACTAGATAATGATATATAGTAGGTTTTAAAAAAATTACACTTTATTGAACATATATGCAAAAAGACATTACCATGAGTGGAATGGTGTAAATAGTATCAGGGAATGGGTATATTCACTTCCAAACTAGTTATTCAAAACTATTTACCTTACATCCACCCATTATTAAAAGGAAGAGAGAGATACATACTGCTGTGTAGAATAATGGGAATTGTCACTTCCAAGATTCTAATGATATAAAGCCAGTATTGTGTACTATCTCCTGAATTAAAATTATAAGGGCTAGAGACCTGGTATACTGTGGTCCAGTCTAAATAAATTAGGGTACTTAAGGTCAGAAATGCTCAGAACAATATTCGTGTATTGATAAACCAGTATTCACACTGATTATATCAGCAGGTTGTCAGATTCACATTCATATTTTCACATGCCAGTATTCACACTGATTATGTACTCTGACTATGCGCTCAAAGGCGTCCTCCTACCTGCGTACTGCTTTGATTGAACAAAGTCAGCCGATTTCTGACTGAATCCCTAAAGTGTCAACTAAATAATCATTCCATACGTATAGCAATTCACAATCACCAAACAGCACACGCTAAGAGTGTAGATACATGTAGCTCTCAGATTAGATTCAATTGTGTGGTCTATGTGGGATATCTTGCATACCATCTAATCATAGGATTGATTCAAATGAGTAGGCAGGGATGTACCCGTCAGAACGCCTAGGCGTTAATGTGCAGACCCCTATTAGGAGAATCCGTATGGTATGACAACTAACCCCCGGGCAGTATCAATTATAGGTTTTTAAATGCCCGCTAGAGGTAAGCTGAGTATGGAGAGTTAGGACTCGTTGTATACCAAGCTCCGCCCGCCGACGCGTTTCCGTCACTGTAACGTGACTTCGTCAGGGCATAGGGCTGGCCCAGCGTTTGATTACGCTATATATGCTATCTGAGTTGTCATGGTAACGTGTTTGTTACTAATCTCAATGTGGCGGATGTGTAAGTACCGCCTGGCCTATCAATCATATCGGAACTGATCTTGTTTATGTGTGTCTCATTGTTTACACATACATTGCCACGATATTGATATTAATCTTCATATGCAATAGGACTGTTATGTCAACATTCATATTATGCGTTTAACCACTGATGATTGCTTCGCAATCTGTGCAGTTTACTACAGAGGCATTTCTCATAGAGAATTTGATGTTTTATTATTATAGATAATGTAGCCCCCTTATCTGGGTTGCAACATATCTGATAACTGATAGGGGTGATCACATAACTTACAGAGTTTTAGGCAATATATATTGGCAGTGGTATACATTTGGACTGATTAGAAAATGCGTGAGTACGCAATGATGATTTATGGGTACATGCACACACACATATATATGCGTTCTATATGTATGTCTCCATTATCCACATCGTCAGTTGATTAGGAGTTACAGGGACAGTTGGTATATTACTTAAGAAATGTTTACTGCTGATCTGCATAGCTGGAATATATCATGTCAATAAGGTAGGACTACAGATCTATAGTTTGCTTTTAATACAGACTTCTTGTTCGCCCACCTTGTGAGTGTAGCTTAGGGATTGGATTCCCTGTTTTCAGTTTATAACACTGATGCCCAGATTATTAAAATTACACAGAATAATCGGCAGTAAGTATCATGGGTAAAAGGGTAGTGTTCTCTAACTATATATTGGGAGATATTTATGTTTATTACATCACACTTATACCTCTTATCGTTTTATGTTCCACATCCTATAAAAAGGGGAGGGGGTTTTGTTAGAACACTATTACCCTGCCTTATCAGCCTAAAAAGTAAACTGTATGTTCTTGACTCCTAGTCTCATAAAAAGCATTTATATGATATTGCCTCATTCAGTCCTCTAGGTGCTGCAGATTGTAGTTCATGAATCCACCTGCATTCTTTCTGTAATAGCAATTTGTTAATGTCACCTCGTCTACCTTTGATTTTTAGTTGCTCTATTGCAAAGAAGAAAATATCATATTTATGTCCCTGGTGTACATTGTTCATATGTTGTGCCACCGGTACATTTCTGTTCCATTTTATGTCGCCTCTATGTTCCAGGACTCTGGTCCGAAGCTCTCTTGAAGTTTCACCTACATAGATTTTTGGGCACCCACATATTGCCACGTAGATAACTCTTTTGGATCTACAGTTTAGGAAGTCTTTGATTTCATATTGTTTTTTGGTTAGGGGATGTTCAAAGATTTTTGTCGGGGTCATGTTTTTGCACGCTTCGCATCTGCCACATTTATGAAAGCCTTTGGTCTCTCTGAGCCAAGTTCTAGGTTGATCCTTAGAATAGTGGCTATCTATCAAGATATCTTTCAGATTCTTTGATCTTCTGTATGTTATCAATGGCTTGGCAGTGATTACTTCTCTTAGTTCAGCGTCTTCATGTAATACATGCCAGTGTCTTTGAAAGATGTTTCTGATGCTTAGATTTTTATCATCAAATGTGCCTATTACTCTTATAGGCTGTAACTTATTCATTTCTTTGTCTTTTACGGTTTTTAGGTTTTCCAACAGTGATGCTCTATCCAGAGCTTTCGCTCTTTGATATGCCCTTTTTAGGCATCTCCCTGGGTATCCCCTTTCTTTGAATCTTTTCCTTAGTTCCCCAGCCTCTCTTTCAAAGTCTAATTCAGTACTGCAATTACGTTTGGCTCTCAAATATTGCCCATATGGTATGCCCAATTTTTGTTTCTTTGGGTGAAAACTCTCCCATTGTAGGAGGCTGTTCGTAGATGTCTCTTTTCTGTATAATTTGGTATTTAAAGTACCATTCACCTCTTTTCTAATTTCCAAATCCAGAAAGGCAATTTGGGTAGGATCAATTGTTGAGGTATATTTCATACCATCTGTGTTGTTGTTAAGCCACTGTATGAAATTGCTAAAGTCAGTTTGTGTACCAGTCCATAGAATAAGAACATCATCTATGTATCTAATGTATAGATCCATAAATTTCATATAAGGATTTATGTCTTGGTTCAGGATGCTTTTGTGTTCTATCCACCCCAGAAATAAATTTGCATACGTCGGGGCACAGCATGTGCCCATTGCTGTGCCCCTTTTCTGCAGGTAAGTCTTGTGATTGAACAGAAAATAATTATGTTTCAATACATAATCTAGAAGATCAATTATAAAATCGTCTTCATCACTCCCTTTGGGATTAATTGTTCTTTGAAAGAATGCAACAGCCTCTAAGCCTAAACTGTGAGAGATATTGGAGTATAGGCTCTCAACATCAATACTGGCTAGTAAGGTGTTATCATCAACTCTGTCAGCTAAACATTTTAGTACGTCTTTTGTGTCTTGTACATAAGATGTCAGGGTATGTACAAAATGTCTCAATTTCTTGTCTAAAAATATGCTGGCATTCTCTGTGATACACCCATTCCCCGATACAATCGGTCTACCGGGTGGTTTCTCCATATTTTTGTGAACTTTGGGTAGGCTATAGAAGGTTGCAATTCTAGGTACAGTGTTGTGCATGAACAGGTATTCTGCTTTTGTTATCACTCTCTCTAGTAGGCCTCTATCTAACAGAGATTTTAGCTCTTTACCAAAAGTTTCTGTTGGATCCTTTGGTAAGACTCTATAATTATCCACATTCTCTAGAATATCCATACACATTTGTTCATACTGTGTATTGTTCATAATAACCATATTCCCACCCTTGTTGGCATTTTTGATAGTAATTTCCTTATTGGATTTTAATTCTTTTAGAGCACTACGTTCTTTGCAGCTCAGATCTGTAGTCCTACCTTATTGACATGATATATTCCAGCTATGCAGATCAGCAGTAAACATTTCTTAAGTAATATACCAACTGTCCCTGTAACTCCTAATCAACTGACGATGTGGATAATGGAGACATACATATAGACCGCATATATATGTGTGTGTGCATGTACCCATAAATCATCATTGCGTACTCACGCATTTTCTAATCAGTCCAAATGTATACCACTGCCAATATATATTGCCTAAAACTCTGTAAGTTATGTGATCACCCCTATCAGTTATCAGATATGTTGCAACCCAGATAAGGGGGCTACATTATCTATAATAATAAAACATCAAATTCTCTATGAGAAATGCCTCTGTAGTAAACTGCACAGATTGCGAAGCAATCATCAGTGGTTAAACGCATAATATGAATGTTGACATAACAGTCCTATTGCATATGAAGATTAATATCAATATCGTGGCAATGTATGTGTAAACAATGAGACACACATAAACAAGATCAGTTCCGATATGATTGATAGGCCAGGCGGTACTTACACATCCGCCACATTGAGATTAGTAACAAACACGTTACCATGACAACTCAGATAGCATATATAGCGTAATCAAACGCTGGGCCAGCCCTATGCCCTGACGAAGTCACGTTACAGTGACGGAAACGCGTCGGCGGGCGGAGCTTGGTATACAACGAGTCCTAACTCTCCATACTCAGCTTACCTCTAGCGGGCATTTAAAAACCTATAATTGATACTGCCCGGGGGTTAGTTGTCATACCATACGGATTCTCCTAATAGGGGTCTGCACATTAACGCCTAGGCGTTCTGATGGGTACATCCCTGCCTACTCATTTGAATCAATCCTATGATTAGATGGTATGCAAGATATCCCACATAGACCACACAATTGAATCTAATCTGAGAGCTACATGTATCTACACTCTTAGCGTGTGCTGTTTGGTGATTGTGAATTGCTATACGTATGGAATGATTATTTAGTTGACACTTTAGGGATTCAGTCAGAAATCGGCTGACTTTGTTCAATCAAAGCAGTACGCAGGTAGGAGGACGCCTTTGAGCGCATAGTCAGAGTACATAATCAGTGTGAATACTGGCATGTGAAAATATGAATGTGAATCTGACAACCTGCTGATATAATCAGTGTGAATACTGGTTTACCAATACACGAATATTGTTCTGAGCATTTCTGACCTTAAGTACCCTAATTTATTTAGACTGGACCACAGTATACCAGGTCTCTAGCCCTTATAATTTTAATTCAGGAGATAGTACACAATACTGGCTTTATATCATTAGAATCTTGGAAGTGACAATTCCCATTATTCTACACAGCAGTATGTATCTCTCTCTTCCTTTTAATAATGGGTGGATGTAAGGTAAATAGTTTTGAATAACTAGTTTGGAAGTGAATATACCCATTCCCTGATACTATTTACACCATTCCACTCATGGTAATGTCTTTTTGCATATATGTTCAATAAAGTGTAATTTTTTTAAAACCTACTATGTTCTTCTGTGGGTATAACCTGAGCTATGGAGGACTCCTGTACTAAATCATACCTGTTTATATTGTGAGCAGGCCATGGTTTTCCTGCCCACTCAATTATGTTCCACATGCCTTAACACCGTCTAAGAAGGGAGACAAGCCTGCTAAGGCTCTTAGTCCCTCTGAGCCCTCTACCTCTCAGGACTCGGCGTCCCGTGAGATTACTACCCTTGCTACATTATCCATTCCACATGCAGTTCCCCATAGCACATCTAATCCTCCATCCGGAGGGGGCCTTCTTCCTGCGGACTTTGCCGCGCAGTTACAAACGGCTGTGTCTGTGGCCCTCAGTGCATTTCCTCCCTCTAACAAACGCAAGAGAAAGGTTAAACATAGCTCTCCTGACCCGGAGTCAACTAAATTTTCTTAAAACGGGGAGAGTCCACAGGTGCATTCATTACTTTTGTCAATACAGAACCTGGCCACCAGGAAGCGGCAAAAACATCCCAGCCAAAGGCTTAAATACCTCCCACTCTTCCCTCATCCCCCAATCATTCTTTGCCTTTCGTGAAAGGAGGTTGGCAGAGAAGTGTCAGAAAATTACGGAATAGTCTCTTATGGAGGGTAGTACTCTTCAAGATGGGACTGGAGTTTTAAGTAGTCCTGCAGGAAACTCATATAAACAGCTCCATAAGCAATTGGCGTTGACGAGTTTTGCTGCCTGCTTTCTTCACTCAAGTCCATGTCAGAAGCAATGCTACTATCTGTCAAACTTGAAGGACCGTGTTACTGTTTCACTGCAAAAATTCCGGTAAGATCGTTTCATTTTCACTGTGGGAATATAATGTAATGATAGAAGACAGGGTCTCAGTGGGACTCCTTTATCTTTATGGAATCTAGGGTTAATATCTCCTGAGGGGGGTTATTGAACAGTGGGGGACTTTAATCCTGTTTGTAATGTGATTCTGTCTGCTTATGTGTAGAGATGTTGGGGCTCATGGCTTTAACGGAATGTACAAGTTTTTCGAGCTGCACAGTTCTTGTGGACTGGTGCGCTTTTCCTTGGCCTGCATGTTGCACCTTGTGACCGGGCGTGGTCATGTTTTCGTTCTCCATTTCCATATTCTTGACCGAGCGTAGGTGGAGAGGGTCTGTTGTCTACTTGTCTGGGTCATAGGAGATGGTGAGTGCCCCAGGCATTGGGGTTGTGAGGTGCCCAGTTATTTTTGTCCATAATTTAATCAGTCAAGTTATGGAGGAGTCTGATTTTTCGGAGGAGGATTTCTCTGATCCAAATTCTGTTATATGCGTAGATTTTTATGGAGGCCCGGGTAATCCAGGCCAATCAATTATGTTCCATATGCCGTAATAGTGCGCTCTCTTATCCCACTGGGGAGAGATTGGAGAACGCTGAGCCATCCGCCTCTGAGGATTCTGTGTCCCGTGCGATGCGTTCCCTGGAATTTTCTGTTCCTACACATGCAGTTGTCCCAAATACCGTTACCCCTTCTCTGGAAGGAGGTTTATTTCCACCAGAGGTTGCTGCACTGTTTTGCATGGCCATATCTTTGGCTTTGGCGCACTTACATCTTCCTGATTGCACGCAAAGAGCTTATCCATGTCCTCTTAACATGGGGGCGTCAGGTGAGACGGGCCTTTCCTCTGGGGAAGCGGTTCCCTCTGAGGCTTCAGTGGTACAGCCTTCAGGGTCGGGGCCTTCAGATTCCCCGCCGGAGGTAAGTTTTGCCTTTAGATTCAGACTGGCGCGCCTGTGTGTACTGCTCAGGCGCGTATTGGAGGATTTCAGTTCTGATTTGCCTCCGGATCCTAAGTCTTCTGAATCAGATGGCGAACAGCGCTAGATGAGTGGAGGGATAGAGATCCTACTCCTGACAGTCTTTTGTTTGTGTATCTAATCCCAGTTCTAAGCTCTTATGGATTAAGGTCTCTGACAGGCTAGCCCTGTTAGTGTTTCCATTCCATTTTGGCATTCACCTGCGGGTGCTGCCTACTTTCTTTTGATGTGGTTAGGATGTTTTATTTCTTTTATTTCCAGAGCTCGAGACTGTTGTAGACTTTTCCTTTTAGTAAAATGTTTTCTTCTCTGGGATTTTGATACTAGCGATTTTATGGTCGCGATAGTTATTGCTTCCGGCAGAAGTTCAAAAAAATAAATGTTAAGGGACAATGTTTAAGCCTCAGAGCTGATTTGTCTATTGTTTTTCTGTTTATTTATTCTAGCCCTGCTAGGGTTTAGAACTTTCAGTTGGCCTTTGAACAGTTTGAACTAGTACCCAACCAGGACCAGCCTGATGTCCAGGGTACGACCACTCTGTTCTTTGGAGGTTTATCTCAGACATGTTGTATCCTTGACAACAGACTGATCTTGTTTGGGTACTAAGTTTGCTTACTTCTTGTTAAGAGGTTGTTTTCTTGTTTCTACAAGATATAGGAGCCCCTTCTATCCTAGATATCCGGCTTGTCCTTGTTTCATCTGGTGAGGCATCCAATGTTTAGTTCGTGCTCAATAGTAAGTATTTGTCCCTGCACAACTTGCTTGGTTAGCCGGGATTACAAATCTTCCTATGGCAGTATATTTGTAGTTCCTTAGGTCCTTTGGACAGGAGCAAGAGTCCTCCCTTCCGAGGGGGGGGGGGGGTCAGATGACTACAGGGAGATCTCCAGTACCTGGTGTAGGGGGTGATTAATTTCCCCTCTATCGGTACTCTATTGTGGATTGATTTGTCCTATTTTGGTTCAGACCTCCTTCTCCAGTGCTTCTATCCTCTTTTTCTAGGATTTCTGTGTTTTTCGCTTCCCCTTGCCTTTGGGGTGGGACATTCTGTCATCTGGTTGAGGAGACCTGGTTCTTAGGGACAGTTTTCTTTGCAGCACCATCTTTTTGATCCTATATTCTAAGGTATCTGGGGGATTGTTTTGCAGTCTCCTTGCCATCGCCTGATAAGTTTTAGGATGCTGGTTTATTCGTTAACTACTTGAGCTGTAGTTTCCGGGGTTGTTCCAGAATGGATCTTCAGAGACTGTCATATTCTCTCAAACAGGGATTAATCTCTAAGGTTTGTGTTCTGATCTCTTAGGTCCTGCCTTTTTGTCTGCTGATTTTGTGGGTGTTAGCCTAGAAGCCCTTTGGGGCTGAGTGGTTAGTCACTGGGATACTTCTGAGAGATCAGAGTTCAAGACCCCATGGGGGCATGGCAGTGATTGCATCAACTCTTGTGGAATTTCATTTCCAGATGGGTCTGCAAGGTTTCTTGGTTTTCATCCGGCTCCTGATTCTGGGTGTCTGTTTTTTTCATCCTTGCCTTTGACTTGGCATTTTGGTTAATCTGTGTTTCTTTGGATCTGTCCAGTAGCAGGCTTGTTTTCCCAGTCCTAGGGAAATCTCCTTGTTCCTACTGGGGCGTTTCTCTTTCTCTCTTCTGGAAAAGTGGAAGAATTTTTTTCCTGGGGATTTCCCTACTGGAGTATTCCTGGGTTTCTTTGTGTTCCTTCTATTTTGGAGGATCTGGTCTACTGCTCCTATCCAGCCGATTCCTCCTGAGATGGTTTTCCTCTTCTGCCTCTAGGAGATCAAGGGGTTCTCTTGTCTGAGTGTACCCTCCCTTTGGGTTTCTGAGGGGAAATGAGGATAGGTATCCTGAAACCTAAACTATTTTTTTGGGTGTCAGTGCCTCTTTCCTACTTTTCCTTTAAAGAAATTGTGGCTGGGGATTCGTCATCTGATCTCTGGGCCTTGTCGATGCTGGGATTTTTTTATTCTCTCGTCATTTTGGACTTTGTCGGTCGCTTCTATGATAGGAATGTTCGATTGGAGTAGGGGTCAGGAATTCTGACTGCTCTGTTTGGTCATCGACTTCGTATCAGGAACCATGAGTGCTCCTTCCTTAGGTGGGAGGCCTTGCAGTTGGTTCGGGAACTTTCCCTTAGAGGGTAGCTGGTTCTTTATTATTGGTCAGGGTTTTGTCATTCCTTACCCTGTTTTCTAGTAGGGGGGAGTTGGTCCGCCCTGCTTCCAGAGTTTTTTTCTCTTGTTCCTTTCCAGGAATGTCCTGGGGCAAGTTGGCTAGCTACTCGGTTGGCTAGTTATTATGGTTTGACGTTTAGTCTGACTGCCTACCCAATGAAAGCCTGTGGCTTTCGTTTGTAGCGTAATCGGATATTACTATTCTGGTTAGTTTCTCTGTGGTAAGGTACCTTTTGTCCTGCTGGGACTTCGGTTCTGGTTAAGAAGGTGGTCTGGAATTTTTCATCTTGCTCTCCTTCGTCAGTAGAGTATTGTCTACGGGGCTTTGTCATTTTGCAGCCTGTTTGCTCCTTTTTGAGTTATACTAGGGGCCTCTCCCTCTGTTTTGTCCTTGAGTCTTCTGGGATTGTTTTTGGAGGTTCTTTCGGACCTTCTTATCCGATTCTTCCTTTCTTTTTAGTTAGGGAGAATGTGATGTGGGGATTTTTTTTCCCCTTGCCATTGATCATGGAGAGGGTTTACTTTTTGTGTGCTTCTAGTCAGGGGAACCTTTGTCTCCTCAGAGGCTTTTGTGCTCAGTGTAGTTCAGCATTTGAGTAGTCTCTAACAGGGTTCCTTGTGTTTCTAATTGTTGGGCAGTTACCTTGTCCTCTTACCATTTTTTGGTGGTCCTGCTTCTGTTGAAGTAGTTTTTATCGGGAATCTGGGTTGTGATAGGCTGTGGTGCCATCAGAATGGGCCGCCATTTTGTTCCCGCCCGTTGGCATTCAGTGTCCTCTATAAGCTTGGGTATTGATTTCGCAAAAGTAATGAATGCAGCTGTGGACTCCCCTGTTTTAAGAAGAAAAGCTTAAAGGGACAGACAACACCAGAATTATTGTTTAAAAATATAGATAATCCCTTTATTACCCATTCCCCAGTTTTGCATAACCAACACTGTTATAATAATATACTTTTTACTTCTGTGACTGGTATCTAAGCATCTTCTGACCGCCCCTAATCACATGACTTTTAGTTATCTATTGACTTGCATTTTAGCCAATTAGTGCAGTGTCTGCCACTAGCCATGGGCGTGATTACAATGTTATCTATATGGCCTACATGAGCTAGCTCTCCCCCTGCTGTAAAAATCTAATTAAAAAGAGGCAGCCTTCAAGGGCTTAAAAATTATCATATGAGCCTTCCTAGGTTTGCTTTTAACTAGAATACCAAGAGAACAAAGAAATATTGGTGATAAAAGTAAATTGGAAAGTTGTTTAAAATTACATGCCCTATTTGAAAAATTAAAGTTTTTTTTTTCTGGACTTGACTGTCCCTTTAAATTATGCTTACCAGATAATTTTCTTTGCTTCTGTACGGGGAGAGTCCACAGCTCCCCGCCCGTTATTTTTCTGTGGGCGGCCTTAAATGATCTGGCACCCTTTTCACCCTGATAGTTCTCCTACTGTTCCTTGTTTCCTTGGCAGAATGACTGGGGGATGAGGGAAGTGGTGGAGGTATTTAAGCCTTTGGCTGGGATGTCTTTGCCTCCTCCTGGTGGCCAGGTTCTGTATTCCCAAAAGTAATGATTGCAGCTGTGGACTCTCCCCATACAGAAGAAAAGAAAATTATCTGGTAAGCATAATTTAACTTATTTATCAGTTTTAGCTATTATGTCCCAGTTATCTGATGAGTTAACCTCTGTAGCTTCAGAGGGTGAACTTTCTGGGTCGGAGTCCTTAGCGTCTAAGCCTCCTGCTGCGCAGGAACCATCCTTTTAGATTTAAAATTGAGCACTTGTGTTTTTTTATTAATGGAGGTTTTGTCTACATTAGAGGTTCCAGAGTCTACTAAGACAGGAAAGTTACTTTGACTTTTCCTGTGCCAGTTAAGATTTGAACATAATTAAGAATGAATGGGAAAGAATTGGTTCTTCCTTTTCCCCCTTGTCTATTTTTAAAAAGTTGTTTCCGGTCCCGGACTCTCAACTGGATTTGTGGGGCTCCACTCCTAAGATGGATGGTGTTATCTCTATGCTTGCTCAACGTACTACTAAACCTCTTGAGGATAGTTCTTCGTTCAGAGAGCCGATGGATAAGAAAATGGAAACCTTTCTGCAAATGATGTTTCAACATACGGGATTTTTGTTTCAACCGGCGGCTGCAGTTGCCGGAGCGGCTACCTACTGGTGTGACTTTGTCGGAACTCAATGAGGTGGAGTCTCCCTTCGAGGATATTCAAGACTGAATTAAAGCTCTGAGAATTGCTCATTCTTTTATCTGTGATGCGAACATGCAAATTATTTGCCTAAATGCTAAAGCCTCTGGCTTTGCGGTCCTAGCTCGCCGTGCGCTGTGGTTGAAGTCTTGGTCTGTGGATATGACTTCTAAGTCCAGACTTCTTTCTCTTCCCTTCAAGGGAAAGATTTTATTTGGTCCAGGCCTGGACTCTGGATTATTTCTACGGTTACCGGAGTGCCTTCCTACTGCAAGATAAAACTAGTCTAAGGGACGACAATCTTCTTATTTTCGTTCTGACAAATCCAAAACGACAACAATCCTCCTCCAAGCCCGAGCAACCCAAGAGTACTTGGAAGCCGGCTCAGTCCTGGAATAAATCCAAGCAGAATAAGAATCCTGGAGGTGGTATCTCAGGGATACAAGATAGACTTAAAATCTCATCCGCCAAAGGGCAGATTCCTTCTCTCAAATCTGTCTACCAGACCAGAAAAGAGGGGTGCCTTTCTAGGATGCATTCAGGATCTATCCTACTTAGGAGTTGTTGTCCCGGTGCCTATCGAAGAAAGAGATTTGGGGTTTTATTCAAACCTTTTCATGGTCTCAAAGAAGGAGGGAACGTTTCACCCAATCTGGACCTAAAGTGCTTACACAAATTTCTTAGTGTCCCTTCCTTCAAGATGAAGACGATAAGGTCCATCCTTCTTTTAATTCAGAAAGGTCCGTTTATGACCACTATAGATCTGAAGGATGCTTACCTTCATGTTCCAATCCACAGGGAACACTTTCAGTTCCTGAGGTTTGCATTCCTGGACCAGCACTTCTAGTTCATTGCCCTGCAGTTTGCCCTAGCTACTGCTCCAAGAATCTTTACAAAGGTTCTGGGGGCTCTTCTAGCCGTTGCCAGAACTCAGGGTATTGCATCCCCCTTACGTGGATGATATTCTGGTGCAAGTACCATCCTTTTGTTTTGCGGAAGAATTCTTGGAGTCCCTTCTCCATCTTCTTTGATCACATGGATGGAAGATAAATTTGGAAAAGAGTTCTCTTATCCCAAGAACCAGGGTGGAATTCCTTGGTACTATAATAGACTCCATAATCCATGAGGATATTATTTTATTTTTTTTAAGTTTTTATTGAGGTGTGTGACACATACAAGAATAAACAACAGGACTTTACAGGCATCAGGTTGCTATAGAATACGTTACTGTTAAACAGATACATGGTATGTCACTTCCATTGTACTGTACAAATTGACAACATATGTTAGGCTGGTTACACACCCTAAACAATCTAGGTTTAACTTTGGTTAAACCTAGATTAATAGGTTAATAGGGTGGGAGATACAGAATAGGTTTAAGAATAATACCGTATGTGATAGTCTATAAAATTGTGTGACCTGTGTAAGTAGGACCTCGTATTTTACTAGTTGTATGGCATTGGGGTAACCAATGGACCAATTGAATGTGATCAGTTAGCAGGAATGTTAGTTACATAGACAAGTTAGGGGCATGGGGTAAGAACAGCGGACAATAGCCGCTCAAATATAAATTTCTTGTATCTAGGGTTTGGAATAGGAGAAGAAAGACAAAAATAAGTAAATAAACAAACAAGTAGGGGGCAAAAAAAAAATTAGAGTTGTATATAAACTATACTCCTATATGTGTTTTAAATCTTCAGTAGAGAACATTCTAAGCCTGCTCTAAATTAATAAAAAAAAATATAACCCCCTCAGAGTTAGTCCATGTTCCTAGGCAGATGCTTAAATCTATAAGATTGCATATATGGAGGTGGATTGTAGTAGTAAGAACCTATGCGAGACATGTGAATGAAGCTCTGAAGAAATCACTAATCTATAGGAGAATGGGTGGAGTGTTAATGTTCATTGATGTAGATATAGTAGCCTAGTAGGAGTCAAATCACAGACATTAAGGGTACTGTCTAAAGAGCAGTGCAGGCTGTAACTATCGCTGTTATTGCAGCTAACACTTCAGATTCTATGCATGTGAGGTATAATATCTAAATGTAAAAGTATAGTTTTACAAGTGTTAAAGGAGCTCTTTGAATCCTGCCTATAAAACTTCAACATTACTCTTCAATATGGTCTAGGAGCAAATAAAGGAAACGGTATCATATTACCTTATCAAAACCACATCAAGTTAAATAAAGTAGAACCGCATGGTAGAACTTAACTATTCATCTGCCCTCAGAATACTAGGACTGTAACAAGGGGAGGAGTGTCATATAAAGTAGGGAAAAGTTATTAGTGTCCAGGTTTATACCCAGAAGGTTATGTAAGCAAGAGCATTTAACCCACCCCAGATTTTGAGCAGGCAAGGAAAAATAGGACCAGGATACAAATATGGCTCCATGATTCCCTGAGGTCCTGTATCTGTGCTCACAGGGAGGCGAGAAAGTCCTGGGTGAAATAGGATAGTGACCTTCGTTCCTTCTCGGCTAGAGTTAAGTCCCCTGTGGGTATTTTCTCCCATCCATATCTGGTCAGCTCCTATGGTAAGGTAATACTAGCTGCTCCAGTGAATAGCTCAATCGCAGGGCAGCTATGAGAGAATGTCCCGGTGCTTAAGGTCTCAGCGTGAGGTGGTGTACCCACCACCCTTGAAGCGTTTTGCGCAATGGATGTTTCACTGTCTCTCGTATAGTGCTTACCTAGCTAGTCCTGGGGGGATCCCCACACTCCCCTGTGGCAGAGTCGCCCGTGAGGCTTGTCGTAGATGTTTGGCAAGATCCATCAGTGCTAGGAGGCTTTGCTTGAGATCGGTAGAATGGTCTGCTGATCAATGTCGTATCACATTCTCCACTTTGACCACAGGCTCCGTATCTCCATAAGTTATATATAAGCAGCTTCCGGAAAGTGTTACAGGGACTGTTACCTATTGTTGTCTTTCAATAGTTTTCGGCCTAGATACCAGCGGGAAAAGGGAGGGGGGGTTCAGCAGCTCTGAACGTAAAAAGGAAAATATAATTAAGCAAGGCAGGTTTGGCAAAATTAAGAATAGGAGAAGTCTGGTTGCAGGTCCAGGTCTTGTCCCGTTGGCTTGCGAGTCTGCGGCTTGCTATGTGATGTTAGTGCGGACTATTCTGCCTTAGCAGGTAAGAAGATGAGGCCTAAGATGGCGGCTCGGTTTTTCAGTGCTTCAGAGCTGCTTCATACCGGAGCGTTGTGTCGGAGCTTCCTCTCTTTAGTCTCCGCCAAATGAGCTGGTTTAAGTACCACTTGATAAGGCATGTAGATAGAACAAGAGTTAAGTATTTTCAATAAGTAGGAGCAGGTATCAGTAATCCTGATTGCTCCATCGTGGCCGTGAAGGACGTGGTTTGAGATGTCCTCATCGCCTCCGTGGAACTTACCTTGTCGCAGAGACCTGCTGATACAAGGTCCATTTGTTCATCAAAAACACAATTTATGCTTACCTGATAAATTTATTTCTCTTGTGGTGTATCCAGTCCACGGATCATCCATTACTTGTGGGATATTCTCATTCCCAACAGGAAATTGCAAGAGGACACCCACAGCAGAGCTGTAATATAGCTCCTCCCCTAACTGTCATAGCCAGTCATTCGACCGAAAACAAGCCGAGAAAGGAGGAACCATAGGGTGCAGTGGTTACTGTAGTTTAAATTTAAAAATTACCTGCCTTAAAATGACAGGGCGGGCCGTGGACTGGATACACCACAAGAGAAATAAATTTATCAGGTAAGCATAAATTGTTTTTTCTCTTGTAAGGTGTATCCAGTCCACGGATCATCCATTACTTGTAGGATACCAATACCAAAGCTAAAGTACACGGATGAAGGGAGGGACAAGGCAGGAACTTAAATGGAAGGAACCACTGCCCGTAAAACCTTTCTCCCAAATATAGCCTCCAAAGAAGCAAAAGTATCAAATTTGTAAAATTTTGAAAAAATATGAAGCGAAGACCAAGTCGTCGCCTTGCAAATCTGATCAAAAGAAGCTTCATTTTTAAAGGCCCAAGTGACGAATATCTTTAGTAGCTTGTAAGTAAAACTTTAAAGCACGGACCACGTCCAAATTGTGTAACACAAGGATGGAACAACAATCTCTTGATTGATATTCTTGTTAGATACCACCTTAGGTAAGAACCCAGGTTTGGTACGCAGACTACCTTATCCGTATAAGATAGCTCAGAGACTCTACGAGCCGAGGAAATAGCTACCAAAAAAAGAACTTTCCAAGATAAAAGCTTGATATCTATGGAATGAAGAGGTTCAAACGGAACTCCTTGAAGAACCTTAAGAACCAAGTTTAAGCTCCATGGTGGAGCAACAGGTTTAAACACAGGCTTGATTCTAACTAAAGCCTGACAAAATGCCTGAACGTCTGGAACATCTGCCAGACGCTTAACTAGCTGACAATCCTTTTTCCAAACCTTCTTGGAGAAAAGATAATATCCTAGCAATCCTGACCTTACTCCACGAGTAACCCTTGGATTCACACCAATAAAGATATCTACGCCATACCTTATGGTAAATTTTCCTGGTGACAGGCTTTCGTGCCTGTCTTAAGGTATCAATAACTGACTCGGAGAAGCCACGCTTTGATAAAATCAAGCGTTCAATCTCCAGGCAGTCAGCCTCAGAGAAATTAGATTTGGATGGTTGAAAGGACCCTGAAGTAGAAGGTCCTGTTTCAGAGGCAGAGACCATGGTGGAAAGGATGACATGTCCACTAGATCTGCATACCAGGTCCTGCGTGGCCACGCAGGTGCTTTCAGAATCACTGATGCTCTCTCCTACTTGATCTTGGCAATCAGTCGAGGGAGCAGAGGAAACGGTGGAAACACATAAGCCAGGTTGAAAGACCAGGGCGCTGCTAGAGCATCTATCAGTGTCGCCTTGGGATCCCTGGACCTGGATCCGTAACACGGAAGCTTGGCGTTCTGGCGAGACGCCATGAGATCCAGTTCTGGTTTTCCCCAATGATGAATCAGTTGTGCAAATGCCTCCGGATGGAGTTCCCACTCTCCCGGATGAAAAGTCTGACGACTTAGAAAATCCGCCTCCCAGTGCTCTACACCTGGGATATGGATAGCTGATAGGTGGCAAGAGTGAATCTCTGCCCAGTGAATTATTTTTTAAACTTCTAACATCTCTAGGGAACTTCTCGTTCCCCCTTGATGGTTGATGTAAGCTACAGTCGTGATGTTGTCCGACTGAAATCTGATGTACCTCAGAGTTGCTAACTGAGGCCAAGCCTGAAGAGCCTTGAATATTGCTCTTAGTTCCAGAATATTTAATGGAAGGAGAGATTCCTCCTGAGTCCACGATCCCTGAGCCTTCAGGGAGTTCCAGACTGCACCCCAACCTAGAAGGCTGGCATCTGTCGTAACAATTGTCCAATCTGGCCTGCGAAAGGTCATACCTTTGGACAGATGGACCCGAGATAGCCACCAGAGAAGAGAGTCCCTGGTCTCTTGGTCCAGATTCAGTTGAGGGGACAAATCTGTGTAATCCCCGCTCCACTGACTGAGCATGCATAGTTGCAGCGGTCTGAGATGTAAGCGTGCAAACGGCACTATGTCCATTGCCGCTACCATTAAGCCAATTACTTCCATACACTGAACCACCGAAGGGCGCGGAATGGAATGAAGAACCCGGCAGGAATTTAGAAGCTTTGATAACCTGGACTCCGTCAGGTGAATTTTCATTTCTACAGAATCTATCAGAGTCCCTAGAAAGGAAACTCTTGTGAGTGGGGATAGAGAACTCTTTTCCTCGTTCACTTTCCACCCATGCGACCACAGAAATGCCAGTACTACGTCCGTATGAGACTTGGCAATTTGGAAGTTTGACGCCTGTATCAGGATGTCGTCTAAATAAGGGGCTATTGCTATGCCCCGCGGCCTTACGACCGCCATAAGTGACCCTAGAACCTTTGTAAAGATTCTTGGGGCTGTAGCTAATCCCAAGGGAAGAGCTACAACTGGTAATGCCTGTCTTAAAAGGCAAACCTGAGAAACCGATGATGATCTTTGTGTATCGAAATGTGAAGATAAGCATCCTTTAGATCCACTGTAGTCATATATTGACCCTCCTGGATCAGTGGTAGGATGGTACGAATAGTTTCCATCTTGAACGACGGAACTTTGGTGAATTTGTTTAAGATCTTTAGATCCAAAATTGGTCTGAAGGTTCCCTCTTTTTTGGGAACCACAAACAGATTTGAGTAAAAACCCTGTCCCTGTTCCTCCTTTGGACCTGGATGGATCACTCCCATAACTAGGAGGACTTGTACACAGTGTAAGAATGCCTCTCTCTTTATCTGGTGTGCAGATAATTGTGAAAGGTGAAATCTCCCTTTTGGGGGGGAAGCTTTGAAGTCCAGAAGATATCCCTGGGATATAATTTCCAACGCCCAGGGATCCTGAACATCTCTTGCCCACGCCTGGGCAAAGAGTGAAAGTCTGCCCCCTACTAGATCCATTCCCGGATAGGGGGCCGTTCCTTCATGCTGTCTTAGAGGCAGCAGCAGGCTTTTTTACCTGCTTACCTTTTTTCCATGTCAGGTTTGGTCTCCAGACTGTCTTGGATTGAGCAAAAGTTCCCTCTTGTTTATTATTAGAGGAAATTGATGCCGCACCTGCCTTGAAGTTTTGAAAGGCACGAATATTAGACTGTTTGGCCCTACATTTGGACCTGTCCTGAGGAAGGGCATGACCTTTTCCTCCAGTGATATCAGCAATAATCTCCTTCAACCAGGCCCGAATAGGGTCTGCCCCTTGAAGGGAATGTTAAGTAGCTTAGATTTTGAAGTCACGTCAGCTGACCATGATCTAAGCCATAGCGCTCTGCGCGCCTGTATAGCAAAACCAGAATTCTTAGCCGTTAGTTTAGTCAAATGAACAATGGCATCAGAATAAAAGAATTGGCTAGCTTAAGTGCTCTAAGTTTGCCAAGTATGTCATCCAATGGAGTCGCTACCTGTAAAGCCTCTTCCAGAGACTCAAACCAGTACGCCGCAGCAGCAGTAGTGACAGGGGCAATGCATGCAAGGGGCTGTAGGATAAAACCTTGTTGAATAAATATTTTCTTAAGGTAACCTCTAATTTTTTATCCATTGGATCTAAAAAAAAAAAAAAAAAGCACAACTGTCCTCGACAGGGATAGTAGTACGCTTTACTAGAGTAGAAACTGCTCCCTCCACCTTAGGGACTGTCTGCCATAAGTCCCATGTGGTGGCGACTATTGGAAACATTTTTCTAAAAATAGGAGGGGAAGAGAACAGCACACCTGGTCTATCCCATTCCTTATTAATAATTTCTGTAAACCTTTTAGGTATTTGGAAAAACATCAGTACACACCGGCACTGCAAAGTATTTATCCAGTCTACACAATTTCTCTGGCACTGCAATGGTATCACAGTCATTCAGAGCAGCTAAAACCTCCCTAAGCAACACGCGGAGGTGTTCAAGCTTAAATTTAAATGTAGAAATATTAGAATCAGGTATCTTTCCTGAGTCAATAACATCACCCACTGACTGAAGCTCTCTTTCCTCAGCTTCTGCATATTGTGAGGCAGTATCAGACATGGTTCTTAAAGCGTCAGTATGCTCTGCATTTTGTCTCACCCCAGAGCTATCTCGCTTACCTCTAAGTTCAGGTAGTCTGGCTAATACCGCTGACAGTGTATTATCCATGACTGCCGCCACGCAGATTCTTCTTCTATTTACTGCCTGAGATAAAATAGCACAACTCCGGTACTATTTAAAAATAACAAACTTTTGATTGAAGACAATAGACTAGCCATTCTCTACTACAACGTCCTTGCTTGTTGAGAGTTGCAAGAGAATGACTGGCTATGACAGTTAGGGGAGGAGCTATATTACAGCTCTGCTGTGGATGTCCTCTTGCAATTTCCTGTTGGGAATGAGAATATCCCACAAGTAATGGATGATCCGTGGACTGGATACACCTTACAAGAGAAACCTAGATTTCTCCAACATTGGTGTGTCCGGTCCACGGCGTCATCCATTACTTGTGGGAAATATTCTCCCCCACAGGGAAAGGCAAGGAGAGCACACAGCAAGAGCTGTCCATATAGCTCCCCCTCTGGCTCCGCCCCCAGTCATTCTCCTTGCCGCTCTGAACAAGTAGCATCTCCACGGGGATCGTGAGGAGTTTGTGGTGTTAGTTGTAGTTTTTTATTCTTCTATCAAGAGTTTGTTATTTTAAAATAGTGCTGGCTTGTACTATTTACTCTACAACAGAAAAGTGATGAAGATTTCTGTTTAAGAGGGCTATGATTTTAGCACAAGTAACTAAAATCCATTACTGTTACCACGCAGGACTGTTGAAACCAGAGAACTTCAGTTGAGGGTAACAGTTTGCAGACTCATCTGCTTCAGGTATGACTAGTCTCCTTCTAACAACACAGGCTAATGCTAGATGACAGTCATTTTTCCCCTCAGGGAAAACGGTAAGCCATTTTTCTTTCACCTCAGTAAAAAAGATAACAGGCTTCCCCTTTTTGATTTTTATGCTGGTAGACACTGTTAGGGGCCAAATCGATTGGTTTTTATTACAATATGATGGCAATTGAAATGTTTTATAAGCTCATTTACACTTGGGGACGTTTTTTATTGATCTGGCTTGCTTTAGACACCTAAATCTAGTCAGGAAGGCCCCTTCACTCTAGTGTACTGAGGGAGGAGGTCTCATTTTAGCACTTCAGCTACGCAGTAGATTTTAAGGCAGTGCATGCAGTTTCATGTGAGAGGGTCCTGTGGCTCAGAAAGTGACTCCAGAAGGCTTATTTCTGTGGATGGTTGACCCCTAAGGAAGGTAAAAGCTACAGCATGCTGTAGCTGGGATTGTGGTGTATAAAAATGGTTAAATCCAACATTTAGCTCCGGTTTGCTTGTTTTAAGAGCTAGAGTCTCCATATTTGCTGTGCAATACTTTCTAAGCATTAAGACACTGGGGTCCAAATTTCAGAAAAATCGGATATTGCCTTCATAGTTTTTTGAACATTCAGAATTAAAGTGTGTCATTTTATTATTTAAAGATACAGTAACGTTTTTGTTTAAAATCGTTTTTATTGCATTGTTTGCCTGCCTAAATCTGTTTAACATGTCTTTGCCATCAGATAACCTATGTTCTGTGTGTGTAGAGACAAATGTGGTTCCCCCTTCGAGTGTTTGTGATAATTGTGCCATAGCGTCCAAACAAAATGAGGACAGCTCTGTTACATTTCATAATGTTGCCCAAGATGATTTATCTAATGAAGGTAGTGGGGATAGTTCTACATCCTCTCCTTCTGTGTCTACACCAGCTTTGCCCGCGCAGGCGACACCTAGCGCGCCAGTGCTTATTTCTGTGCAACAATTAACAGCAGTAGTGGATAATTCTATAGCAAATCTTTTATCCAAACTGCCAGCATTTCAGAGAAAGCGTGATTGTTCAGTTTTAAATACAGATAAAAGGGATGAACAATCAGACGCTGACGATGCTTTATCTATTTTACCCTCACATCAATCAGAATTGGCTGTGAGGGAAGGGCTGTCTGAGGGTGAAATTTCAGACTCAGGAAAAATTTCTCAACAGGCAGAACCTGATATAGTAGCATTTAAGTTTAAGCTAGAACATCTCCGCGCTTTGCTAAAGGAGGTATTAGCTACTCTGGATGACTGTGATTCTATGGTAGTACCAGAGAAGTTGTGCAAATTGGACACATTTTTAGAGGTCCCAGTGCACGACGACGCCTTTCCAATACCCAAAAGGGTAGCGAACATAGTGGAAAAGGAGTGGGAGAAGCCGAGTGTACCCTTTGCCCCACCTCCTATATTTAAGAAAATGTTTCCCATAGTAGACCCTAGAAGGGACGCATGGCAGACGGTCCCGAAGGTTGAGGGAGCTGTTTCAACACTAGCGAAGCGCACCACTATTCCTATAGAGGACAGCTGCGCTTTCAAAGATTCTATGGATAAAAAATTGGAAGGATTGCTTTAAAAGATTTTTGTTCAGCAAGGGTTCATCCTTCAACCAGCTACGTGTGTTATTACTGTCACTTCAGCGGCGTCCTTTTGGTTCGAGGAACTAGAAAGGTCGCTCCAGAAAGAGACTTCCTATGAAGAAGTCATGGACAGAATTCATGCATTAAAATTTGCTAATTCCTTTATATTGGATGCCGCCTTTCAAATAACGAAATTGGCGGCGAAAAACTCAGGTTTTGCTATAGTAGCGCGGAGGGCGCTTTGGCTAAAATCCTGGTCGGCAGATGTGTCGTCCAAGACTAAGTTGCTTAATATTCCTTTCAAGGGTAAGACCCTTTTTGGGCCGGAATGGAAGGAAATTATTTCAGACATCACTGGGGGTAAGGGCCATGCCCTCCCACAGGATAGGCCTTTTAAGGCTAAGAACAAGTCTAATTTTCGTTCCTTTCGCAATTTCAGGAACGGACCGGCTAATAACTCCACTGCCGCTAGACAAGAAGGTAACGCGGCCCAGCCCAAACCCGCTTGGAAGCCCATGCAAGGCTGGAACAAGGGTAAACAGACCAAGAAACCTGCTGCTGCTACCAAGACAGCATGAAGGGGTAGCCCCCGATCCGGGACCGGATCTGGTAGGGGGCAGACTATCTCTCTTCGCTCAGGCTTGGGCAAGAGATGTTCCGGATCCCTGGGCACTAGAGATAGTTTCCAAGGGATACCTGCTAGAGTTCAAGGGACTTCCTCCAAGGGGAAGGTTCCACCTGTCTCGCTTATCTTCAGACCAGATAAAGAAACAGGCTTTCTTACATTGTGTAAGAGACCTATCAAAGATGGGAGTGATAAACCCAGTCCCCTCCGGGGAACAAGGTCTAGGTTTTTACTCAAAACTGTTTGTGGTTCCCAAAAAAGAGGGAACTTTCAGGCCAATTCTGGATTTAAAGATATTAAACAAGTTCCTCAGAGTTCCATCCTTCAAAATGGAAACCATTCGGACAATCTTGCCGACAATCCAGCAGGGTCAATATTTGACTTCCGTGGATCTAAAGGATGCGTATCTGCATATCCCAATCCACAAAACTCATCATCAGTTCCTGAGGTTCGCCTTTCTGGACAAACATTACCAGTTCGTGGCTCTTCCATTCGGTTTAGCCACCGCTCCCAGAATTTTCACAAAGGTGCTAGGGTCCCTTCTAGCGGTCCTAAGGCTGAGGGGCATCGCTGTAGCACCTTATCTAGACGACATCCTAATCCAAGCATCATCTCTTTCCAAAGCAAGGGCCCACACAGACATTGTGTTGGCTTTTCTCAGATCTCACGGGTGGAAGGTGAACATAGAAAAGAGTTCACTGTCACCGTCCACAAGGGTACATCAATCATCAGGGGGGAACAAAGAGTTCCCTAGCGATGAAGGAAGTAACCAAGATCATCCAATGGGCAGAGAATCACTCCTGCCATCTATCTGCTATTCACATCCCAGGAGTAGACAACTGGGAGGCGGACTATTTGAGTCGTCAGACTTTCCATCCGGGGGAGTGGGAACTCCACCCGGAGGTCTTTGCTCAGTTAACCCAATTATGGGGCATTCCAGACATGGATCTAATGGCGTCCCGTCAGAACTTCAAGATTCCTTGCTACGGGTCCAGATCCAGGGATCCCAAGGCGACTCTAGTGGATGCATTAGTGGCGCCTTGGTCGTTCAACCTAGCGTATGTGTTTCCACCGTTTCCTCTCCTTCCCAGGCTCATAGCCAGGATCAAACAGGAGAAGGCCTCAGTGATTCTGATAGCTCCTGCGTGGCCACGCAGGACTTGGTATGCAGACCTGGTGAATATGTCATCGGCTCCACCATGGAAGCTACCTTTGAGACAGGACCTTCTAGTACAAGGTCCATTCGAACATCCAAATCTAGTTTCTCTGCAGCTGACTGATAAAATCAAGCGTTCAATTTCCAAGCAAAGTGTGGGTTCTCGAATTCTGTGATAGATACTCTGGTCCAAGCCAGAAAGCCTGTGACTAGAAAGATTTACCATAAAATATGGAAAAAATATATCTGCTGGTGTGAATCCAAGGGATTCTCCTGAAGTAAGATTAAAATTCCAAAGATTCTCTCCTTTCTCCAAGAAGGTTTGGATAAAGGGTTGTCAGCTAGTTCTCTAAAAGGACAGATTTCCGCTTTATCTGTCTTGTTACACAAGCGACTGGCAGCTGTGCCAGATGTACAATCTTTTGTTCAGGCTTTGGTTAGAATCAAGCCTGTTTACAGACCCATGACTCCTCCTTGGAGTCTAAATTTAGTTCTTTCAGTTCTTCAAGGGGTTCCGTTTGAACCTTTACATTCCATAGATATTAAGTTATTATCTTGGAAAGTTCTGTTTTTGGTTGCTATTTCTTCTGCTAGAAGAGTTTCTGAATTATCTGCTTTGCAATGTAATCCACCCTATCTGGTTTTCCATTCAGATAAGGTTGTTTTGCGTACTAAGCCTGGTTTTCTTCCAAAAGTTGTTTCCAACAAGAATATTAACCAGGAAATAGTTGTTTCTTCTCTGTGTCCGAATCCAGTTTCAAAGAAGGAACGTTTATTACACAATTTAGATGTTGTTCGTGCTTTAAAGTTCTACTTAGAAGCAACAAAAGATTTTAGACAAACCTCATCTTTGTTTGTCGTTTACTCTGGTAAGAGGAGAGGTCAAAAAGCTACTGCTACCTCTCTCTCTTTCTGGCTGAAAAGCATTATCCAATTGGCTTATGAGACTGCCGGACGGCAACCTCCTGACCGAATCACAGCTCACTCTACTAGGGCTGTGGCTTCCACATGGGCCTACAAGAATGAGGCTTCTGTTGATCAGATATGTAAGGCAGCGACTTGGTCCTCTCTGCACACTTTTGCCAAATTCTACAAATTTGATACTTATGCTTCTTCGGAGGCTATTTTTGGGAGAAAGGTTTTGCAAGCTGTGGTGCCTTCCATTTAGGTAACCTGATTTGCTCCCTCCCCTCATCCGTGTCCTAAAGCTTTGGTATTGGTTCCCACAAGTAATGGATGACGCCGTGGACCGGACACACCAATGTTGGAGAAAACAGAATTTATGCTTACCTGATAAATTACTATCTCCAACGGTGTGTCCGGTCCACGGCCCGCCCTGGTTTCCTAATCAGGTTGAAATTTTTTTTTCTTTATACACTACAGTCACCACGGCACCCTATAGTTTCTCCTTTTTCTCCTAACCGTCGGTCGAATTACTGGGGGGCGGAGCCAGATGGGGAGCTATATGGACAGCTCTTGCTGTGTGCTCTCCTTGCCTTTCCCTGTGGGGGAGAATATTTCCCACAAGTAATGGATGACGCCGTGGACCGGACACACCGTTGGAGAAAGTAATTTATCAGGTAAGCATAAATTCTGTTTTTCTGAGGCTGACTGCGTGGAGATTGAATGCTTAGCCAAGAGAGGCTTCTCTGAGAGTGTCTTTGATACTCTAATTCAAGCTCGTAAACCAGTTACTCTGCGTATCTACCACAAGGTGTGGAGGACCTACTTATTCTGGTGTGAAGAGCGTGGTTTTTCCTGGCACAGAGTTAAGGTTGCCAGGATCTTATCTTTTCTCCAGGATGGGCTGGAGAAGGGCCTTTCTGCTAGTTCCCTGAAGGGACAGTTTTCGGCCCTCTCGGTTTTATTGAACAAGAGACTTTCTGAACTTCCAGACGTGCAGTCCTTTTAAGGCTCTGATAAGGATCAGACCTGTGTTTAGATCTGGGGCTCCTCCTTGAAACCTAAATCTTGTTCTTTAGGTTTTGCAACTGGTTCTGTTAGAGCCTCTGCATTCTGTTGACATTAAATTGTTATCTCGGAAGGTTCTCTTTTTATTGGCTATTACCTCTGCGTGCAGAGTTTCTAAGATCTCTGCTTTGCAATGTGAGCCCCCTTATCTTATTTTTTCATGCAGATAAGGCAGTTTTACGTACTAAATTAAGTTTTCTTCCTAAGGTTGTGTCAGATCGCAACATCAATCAGGAGATTGTTGTTCCTTCCTTATGTCCTAATCATCGAAGGAACGCTTACTTCACAATTTGGATGTGGTTCGCGCCTTCAAGTTCTATCTTCAGGCTACTAAGGAGTTTAGACAATCTTCCTCTTTGTTTGTTGTCTATTCGGGGAAGCGTAAGGGGCTGAGGACTACTTTGATTTCCCTATCTTTTTCGTTAAGGAGTGTCATCCTCTTGGCTTGCGGGACTTCGTTCTCCTGAGAGGATAACAGCTCATTCCACTAGAGCAGTGGCTTCCTCTTGGGCCTTTAAGAACGAGGCTTCTATAGATCAGATTTGTAAGGCGGCTACCTGGTCCTCCTTACATACCTTTTCTAAATTTTACATTGATGTGTTTACTTTGGCTGAAGCAGCTTTTGGGAGAAACGTTTTGCAGGCTGTGGTGCCCTCAGAATAGGGTCTGCCTCTTTCTTTTTGTTCCCTCCCGTTATTCATTCAGTGTCCTCTGGAGCTTAGGTATAGTTTTCCCAACAGTGAGGAATGAAGCCGTGGACTCTCCCTATCTTAGGAAGGAAAACATAATTTATGCTTTCCAGATATATTCCTTTCCTTACGGATAGGGAGAGTCCACGGCCTCCGCCCATTTTTTCTTGTTTATGGGCGGTCCCCTATTATTTATTTTATTCTTCTGGCACCATTTATACCCTAATGTTTCTCCTACTTTTCCTTGTTCCCTGAGCAGAATGACTGGGGTAATGAGGAAGTGGGAGGGATATTTAAGCCTTTGGCTGGGGTGCATTTGCCTCACCTTAGTGGCCAGATGCTGTAGTTTCCGAACAGTAAAGAATTAAGCCGTGGACTCTCCCTATCCGGAAGGAAAGGAATTTATTTGGTAACCATAAATTATGTTTTTCAACTTTCTTCTCTACCCACCTGCACCACCCTGTTCATCTGTCTTTAGTGCTCAAGACCTCAGACTACTTTTCGTTTATAAAGGTGGAAAGAGTCCATGATCCATTACTCTTGGAAATTACTCTTCTCTATCACTATGAGGAGGCAGATTCCCAAACCCCAAGATCTCTATAAACCCCCTCACACATATCTTAGTCTTTACTTTGCCTCTGCTGGAGGTGGTTAAAGAAAGATGTGCATTTGATTCTTCATAGATGGGTTTTCACTCTATATATTAAGTAGAGTACAGTGCTTGTCAGAGGGATGTATATTGGGTATGGTTTGTGATTATTTTTTCACCTCATGCAAAATTTTTTATAAAGCTTCCATAATTGGTTGCAGGGACTAATGACGCAATAAAATAAAGCATTTTCTGCCCCCGTGAGCCTAACAGCCCGCAGGGAAAAATAGTCAATTGAAAATTTTTCAAGGTAAGAAAAAATATATATTTATATGCATTATCCCAAAATAATGAAACTGACAGTCTGAATGAAGGAATACTGAATATCCTGAATCATGGCAAATATAAGTTTAAACATATATATTTAGAACTTTACATATAAAGTGCCCAACCATAGCTTAGAGTGTCACAAAAAATAAGATTTACTTACCCCAGGACACTCATTTACATATAGTAGATAGCCAAACCAGTACTGAAACGAGAATCAGTAGAGGTAATGGTATATAAGAGTATATCGTCGATCTGAAAAGGGAGGTAGGAGAAAAAATCTCTATGACCGATAACAGAGAACCTATGAAATAGATCCCCTAGAGGAAGACCATTGTATTCAAATAGGCAATACTCTCTTCACATCCCTCTGACATTCACTGCACTCTGAGAGGAAAACCGGGCTCCAGCCTGCTGCGAAGCGCATATCAACGTAGAATCTAGCACAAACTTACTTCACCACCTCCATGGGAGGCAAAGTTTGTAAAACTGAATTGTGGGTGTGGTGAGGGGTGTATTTATAGGCATTTTAAGGTTTGGGAAACTTTGCCCCTCCTGGTAGGAATGTATATCCCA
Organism: Bombina bombina; assembly: GCF_027579735.1. Taxonomy (NCBI): domain Eukaryota; kingdom Metazoa; phylum Chordata; class Amphibia; order Anura; family Bombinatoridae; genus Bombina; species Bombina bombina. The sequence continues at coordinate 219,564,578 of NC_069504.1, read as the reverse complement.
TACGTCACTAGCTCATGGACTCTTGCTAATTACATGAAAGAAAGGAGATTCACAAGAAAGAGCAGATAACTCAGAAACTCTTCTAGAAGAAGAAATGGCCAAAAGGAACAAAACTTTCCAGGAAAGTAATTTAATATCCAGAGAATGCATAGGTTCAAATGGAGGAGTCTGTAAAGCCCTCAGAACCAAATTGAGACTCCAAGGAGGAGAGATTGACTTAATGACAGACTTGATATGAACCAAAGCCTGTACAAAACAATGAATATCAGGATGATTAGCAATCTTTCTGTGAAAAAGAACCGAAAGAGCAGAGATTTGTCCTTTCAAGGAACTTGCAGACAAACCCTTATCCAAACCATCTTGAAGAAATTGTAAAATTCTAGGAATTCTAAAAGAATGCCAAGAGAATTTATGTGAAGAACACCAAGAAATGTAAGTCTTCCAGACTCAGTAATAGATCTTTCTAGACACAGATTTACGAGCCTGTAACATAGTATTAATCACTGAGTCAGAGAAACCTCTATGACTAAGTATTAAGCGTTCAATCTCCATACCTTCAAATTTAATGATTTGAGATCCTGATGGAAAAATGGGCCTTGAGACAGAAGGTCTGGCCTTAATGGAAGTGTCCAAGGTTGGCAACTTGCCATCCGAACGAGATCGGCATACCAAAACCTGAGTGGCCATGCTGGAGCCACCAGCAGTACAAACGAACGCTCCATTAGGATTTTGGAAATCACTCTTGGAAGAAGAACTAGAGGCGGAAAGATATAAGTAGGTTGATAATTCCAAGGAAGTGACAACGCGTCCATTGCTTCCGCCTGAGGATCCCTGGATCTGGACAGATACCTGGGAAGTTTCTTGTTTAGATGAGAGGCTATCAAATCTATTTCTGGAAGCCCCCAGATTTGAACAATCTGAAGAAATACCTCTGGGTGGAGAGAACATTTGCCTGGATGTAACGTCTGGCGACTGAGATAATCCGCTTCCCAATTGTCTATACCTGGGATGTGAACCGCAGAGATTAGACAGGAGCTGGATTCCGCCCATACAAGTATCCGAGATACTTCTTTCATAGCCTGAGGACTGTGAGTCCCCCCTTGATGATTGACATATGCCACGGTTGTGACATTGTCTGTCTGAAAACAAACAAACAATTCTCTCTTCAGAAGAGGCCAGAACTGAAGAGCTCTGAAAATCGCACGGAGTTCCAAAATGTTGATTGGTAATCTCACCTCCTGAGACTCCCAGACGCCCTGCGCTGTCAGAGATCCCCATACAGCTCCCCAACCTGAAAGACTCGCATCTGTTGAGATCACAGTCCAGGTTGGACAAACAAAAGAGGCCCCTTGAACTAAACGATGGTGATCTAACCACCAAGTCAGAGAAGATTGAACATTGGGATTTAAGGATATTAATTGTGATATCTTTGTATAATCCCTGCACCATTGGTTCAGCATACAAAGCTGAAGAGATCTCATGTCAAAAAAGAGCAAAAGGGATTGCATCCGATGCAGCAGTCATGAGACCTAAAATTTCCATGCACAAAGCTACTGAAGGGAAAGATTGAGACTGAAGGTTTCGACAAGCTGAAACCAATTTCAGACGTCTCTTTTCTGTTAGAGACAAAGTCATGGACACTGAATCTATTTGGAAACCCAAAAAGATTACCCTTATCTGAGGAATCAAGGAACTCTTTGGTAAATTGATCCTCCAACCATGTCTTTGAAGAAACAACACAAGTTGATTCGTGTGAAATTCTGCAGAATGTAAAGACTGAGCAAGTACCAAGATATCGTCCAAATAAGGAAATACCGCAATACCCTGCTCCCTTATTACAGAAAGAAGGGCACCGAGAACTTTCGAAAAGATCCTTGGAGCTGTTGCTAGGCCAAAAGGTAGAGCAACAAACTGGTAATGCTTGTCTATAAAAGAGAATCTCAGGAACTGATAATGGTCCGGATGAATTGGAATATGAAGATATGCATCCTGTAAGTCTATTGTGGACATATAATGCCCTTGCTGAACAAAAGGCAGAATAGTCCTTATAGTCACCATCTTGAATGTTGGTATCCTTACATAACGATTCAATATTTTTAGATCCAGAACTGGTCTGAAAGAATTCTCTTTCTTTGGAACAATGAACAGATTTGAATAAAACCCCAGGCCCTGTTCCAGAACGGGAACTGGCACAATTACCCCAGCTGACTCCAGATCTGAAACACATTTCAGAAACACTTGAGCCTTTACTGGGTTTACTGGAATGCGTGAAAGAAAGAATCTTCTCACAGGTGGTCTTACCTTGAAACCTATTCTGTACCCTTGTGAAACAATGTTCTGAATCCAAAGACTTTGAATCGAATTGATGAAACATCTTTGAAAATCGTAACCTACCCCCTACCAGCTGTGCTGGAATGAGGGCCGCACCTTCATGCGGATTTGGGAGCTGGTTTTGACTTTCTAAAATGCTTGGATTTATTCCAGACTGGAGAAAGTTTTCAAATGGAAACTGTTCCTTTAGAGGAAGGGTCAGGCTTTTGTTCCTTATTCTGACGAAAGGAACGAAAACGATTAGCAATCCTATATTTACCTTTTAGTTTTTTTATCCTGAGGTAAAAAGGCTCCCTTCCCCCCAGTAACAGTTGAAATTATAGAGTCTAACTGAGAACCAAATAATTTATTACCTTGGAAAGAAAGAGAAAACAAAGTTGACTTAGAAGTCATATCTGCATTCCAAGACTTAAGCCATAAAGCTCTTCTGGCTAAAATAGCTAAAAACATATACCTGACATCAATTCTAATGATATCGAAAATGGCATCACAAATAAAGTTATTAGCATGTTGAAGGAGTTTAACAATGCTATAAGCATTATGGTCTGACACTTGTTGCGCTAAAGCCTCCAACCAGAAAGTTGAAGCTGCAGCAACATCAGCCAAAGAAATAGCAGGTCTAAGAAGATAACCTGAACATAAATAAGCCTTCCTTAGAAAGTATTCAAACTTCCTATCTAAAGGATCCTTAAACGAAGTACTATCTGCCTTAGGAATAGTAGTATGTTTAGCAAGAGTAGAGATAGCCCCATCAACTTTGGGGATTTTCTCCCAAAACTCTAATCTATCAGATGGCAAAGGGTACAATTTCTTAAACCTTGGAGAAGGAGTATATGAAGTACCCAGACTATTCTATTCCCTAGAAATTACTTCTGAAATAGCATCAGGAACTGGAAAAACTTCTGGAATAACTACATGAGGTTTAAAAACTGAATTTAAACGCTTAGTAGTTTTAATATCAAGAGGACTAGACTCCTCCATATCTAATGCAATCAACACTTCTTTAAGTAAAGAACGAATAAACTCCATCTTAAACAAATATGAAGATTTATCAGTGTCAATATCTGAGGTAGAATCTTCTGAACCAGATAGATCCTCATCAGAAATAGATAAGTCAGAATGATGGCGGTCATTTAAAAATTAATCTGAAATATGTGAAGTTTTAAAAGACCTCTTACGTTTACTAGAAGGAGGAATAACAGAGAGAGCCTTCCGAATAGAATTAGAAACAAATTCTTTAACATTAACAGGAACATCCTGAAAATTAGATGTTGAAGGAACAACAGGCAATGTGTCATGTTCTGTCTCAGGATATCATGTGAGAGCCTCATTGTCTGGAACAGTTGCTTTAAAGGAAGATTAGTAGAAGCCATACTGATTGAAAATGAAAACAAATTTATTTAAACAACAAAATACTTTGTTTAAGCAAATACTTGCAGAATATTTAAATATGCTACTCAGGTATGTTAAGACCACATACACAGCAGGAGTGAAAATAAAGAAAACTAGTAAGCAGAGATGCAGATTCAAAAAGGAAAGTCTTTCTCTTGGTAACTGAAATGTAAGATTTGCACAAGGCAGAAAACAACTTGTAAACAGGTAGCAGGTTTAAAGGTAAAGTCTTTCTCCTTGTAATTGCTGAGTCCAGGAATTGCACAAGGCAGGAAACAACTTGCAAACTGGTAACAGGTTTAAAGGTAAAGTCTCTCTCCTTGTAATTGCTGAGTGCAGGAATTGCACAATGCAGGAAACAACTTGCAAACTGGTAACAGGTTTAAAGGTAAAGTCTCTCTCCTTGTAATTGCTGAGTGCAGGAATTGCACAATGCAGGAAACAACTTGCAAACTGGTAACAGGTTTAAAGGTAAAGTCTCTCTCCTTGTAATTGCCGAGTGCAGGAATTGCACAATGCAGGAAACAACTTGCAAACTGGTAACAGGTTTAAAGGTAAAGTCTCTCTCCTTGTAATTGCTGAGTGCAGGAAATGCACAAGGCAGGAAACAAACTTGAAGATTGGTAACAGGTTTAAAGGTAAAAGCTTTCTCCTGGTAATACCTTGTAAACAGGTGCAAAGGAAATCTTTCTCCAAAGAAATACAGGAAACAGGTTCTGACTTGACAAAACAGATCCACTGTGAAGACAAAAATGCAGACTAATAGCCATCCTTAAATAGGGAGGTTTTGCACAGGGTTGGTTCTGATTAATTCCAGAATTGAGAACACCTGTGTGTTGCACAGGTGTAATAACAAGTAAGGCAAATAGTTATTTATCAGATCTTTTAAGATCCATGCTATTGCTAGAACTGGCTGTGGCTCAACATGTAAGCAAACAGAAATAGCAACCACAGAGTCACAGGTTCAAATCCCCACACAGCCCTTCTTAGCAGAATGCCTCCCAGACCTTTTCTTTTTCGTCTGGAGGCTTGGTTCATGACAGATGCCCCCTCCAAAGAGCGCACTCTGGGCGCTCACAGCCTGTTCAAACATCTGAAGGTGGGATTTACGAACAAGTGTTCCATTTGAAGCCCTAATACAATCAGATGGAATGGATTCTTTGCTTGGAACAGCTGCCTGAGATTGGGGACCCTTAGAAGATATCCCTGTAGGCATAACAAGAGCTGAAAAACCAAGACAGTTTTGATTCAGAGGTTCCTGATTATACCTAGCAGCTTGCAATGGACTGGCTGATGGGCAGGGTACCTCCGGGTAGGAAAAGACCTCTCCTTCAGAGTCAAGGAATTCGTTATCTGGGTCATATCTGCCTGATGGGTAGAGTACCTCCGGGTAAGGTATGACCTCTCCTTCAGAGTCCAGGAATTCATTTTCTGTGTCATTTATATCCAATTCAACCATCTCATCCAATTCTTTCTCAGTCAATGAGTAACTGGGTGAAGGTGGTACAAGGAGGTGTGGATCTTTAGAATTGGCAGAGTCTGATTCAGCTGGAAGGTTTGTCACTTTTATGTCTGATGAGTGACTTTTGTTAGCTGGATCTCCAGCCAGGGCAGAAACAAGGTAATGTGCAGGATTTCCAGGAGGTATTTTTGCAGAGTTCCCCAATGTGGTTGATGCAGAAACAGACGCAGTGGTATGGGTAATGGATGTAGTTGGAGTTGTACTCCCAATGACCATCTGTTTCAAATCAGGTACCATTTCTTGAAACGTGTTAGAAACGGTTGTTTGTAGAATTGATGTATTCTCAGTAGCTGGATCCTCTCCAGGAGTCTCTTTAAGTTTGCTAGTGGAAGAATAATTTGTTCCCTTAGCATCAGAGTCCATTTTAAACTTGGCTATATCTCGACTTGATCCTCTAGGGGGTCTTACTGGACACCCTGTGATGTGGTGACCAGTTCCCCCACAATAGAAACAGAGGTTAAGCTGTCTTCGCCAAATTTTCTCCTCTTCTGTTAAGGGTTCTTTAAAACCTTTCCTTGTTTGGGAGGTAACTTTAGACAAGGTTTCGGTTGGGAGAGATAACATTTCCACCAGCTCCATAAAGTTAATGAGTATGTCCTTAATAAACTTTAACACTGAATCCAATATAGCAATAATCCCAGAGGGCTCTCTTTTATGGTCTTCACATTCTGTCATGTTCTGTCTCAGGATATCATGTGAGAGCCTCATTGTCTGGAACAGTTGCTTTAAAGGAAGATTAGTAGAAGCCATACTGATTGAAAATGAAAACAAATTTATTTAAACAACAAAATACTTTGTTTAAGCAAATACTTGCAGAATATTTAAATATGCTACTCAGGTATGTTAAGACCACATACAGCAGGAGTGAAAATAAAGAAAACTAGTAAGCAGAGATGCAGATTCAAAAAGGAAAGTCTTTCTCTTGGTAACTGAAATGTAAGATTTGCACAAGGCAGAAAACAACTTGTAAACAGGTAGCAGGTTTAAAGGTAAAGTCTTTCTACTTGTAATTGCTGAGTCCAGGAATTGCACAAGGCAGGAAACAACTTGCAAACTGGTAACAGGTTTAAAGGTAAAGTCTCTCTCCTTGTAATTGCTGAGTGCAGGAATTGCACAATGCAGGAAACAACTTGCAAACTGGTAACAGGTTTAAAGGTAAAGTCTCTCTCCTTGTAATTGCTGAGTGCAGGAATTGCACAATGCAGGAAACAACTTGCAAACTGGTAACAGGTTTAAAGGTAAAGTCTCTCTCCTTGTAATTGCCGAGTGCAGGAATTGCACAATGCAGGAAACAACTTGCAAACTGGTAACAGGTTTAAAGGTAAAGTCTCTCTCCTTGTAATTGCTGAGTGCAGGAAATGCACAAGGCAGGAAACAAACTTGAAGATTGGTAACAGGTTTAAAGGTAAAAGCTTTCTCCTGGTAATACCTTGTAAACAGGTGCAAAGGAAATCTTTCTCCAAAGAAATACAGGAAACAGGTTCTGACTTGACAAAACAGATCCACTGTGAAGACAAAAATGCAGACTAATAGCCATCCTTAAATAGGGAGGTTTTGCACAGGGTTGGTTCTGATTAATTCCAGAATTGAGAACACCTGTGTGTTGCACAGGTGTAATAACAAGTAAGGCAAATAGTTATTTATCAGATCTTTTAAGATCCACGCTATTGCTAGAACTGGCTGTGGCTCAACATGTAAGCAAACAGAAATAGCAACCACAGAGTCACAGGTTCAAATCCCCACACAGCCCTTCTTAGCAGAATGCCTCCCAGACCTTTTCTTTTTCTTTTTCGTCTGGAGGCTTGGTTCATGACACAATGGATTATTACTAATGGAAATATTAACAGCGTTGGATAGCTTATCATGACAACTAACACAAACTACAGCCGGAGGAATAGTTACCTAAAGTTTACAACAAATGCACTTAGCTTTGGTAGAACCGACATCAGGCAGCGCTTTTCCAGAAGTAGATTCTGATCCAGGGTCAGGTAGTGACATCTTGCAATATGTAAAAGAAAAAACAACATATAAAGCAAAATTATCAAATTCCTTAAATGGCAGTTTCAGGAATGGGGAAAAATGCAAAATGAAACAAGCCTCTAGAAAACCAGAAGCAACTAAAAAGTGAGACTGAAATAATGTGAAAAAAACTGGCGCCAAGTATGACGCCCACATTTTTGGCGCCAAGAATGCCGCCCATATTTTTTGGCGCCAAAAAAAAAATGTCCGCAATACACATACGTAAAAAAAATGACGCAATTACGTGAAAACTTCCGGCGCCAACTATGATGCCGGAAATTATGAATTTTTTGCGCCAAAACAGTCTTGCGTCAAGAATGACACAATAAATAGAAGCATTTTCTGCACCCGCGAGCCTAACAGCCCGCAATTTTTTGAAAAAAAAAAAGTCAATTGAAAATTTTAAGGTAAGAAAAATAATATTTATATGCATTTTCCCAAAAAAATTAAACTGACAGTCTGAATGAAGGAATACTGATTATCCTGAATAATGGCAAATATAAGTTTAAACACATATATTTAGAACTTTACATGTAAAGTGCCCAACCATAGCTTTGAGTGTCATAAATAGAAATAAGACTTACTTACCCTAAGACACTCAACTACATATAGTAGATAGCCAAACCAGTACTGAAACGAGAATCAGTAGAGGTAATGGTATATAAGAGTATATCGTCGATCTGAAAAGGGAGGTAGGAGAAGAAATCTCTACGACCGATAACAGAGAACCTATGAAATAGATCCCCTAGAGGAAGACCATGGTATTCAAATAGGCAATACTCTCTTCACATCCCTCTGACATTCACTGCACTCTGAGAGGAAAACCGGCTTCAGCCTGCTGTGAAGCGCATATCAATGTAGAATCTAGCACAAACTTACTTCACCACCTCCATGGGAGGCAAAGTTTGTAAAACTGAATTGTGGGTGTGGTGAGGGGTGTATTTATAGGCATTTTGAGGTTTGGGAGACTTTGCCCCTCCTGATAGGAATGTATATCCCATACGTCACTAGCTCATGGACTCTTGCTAATTACATGAAAGAAAGAGCTGATTTCTTTGGGGCATGCCCCACAAAAGGCCCTTTTAAGGGCTGGTAATAGAGCTGTTAACTTTTGTAATTTAGATTAGGGTAGGGAAATGTTTTTATTTTGGGGGGCTTTGTTATTTTATTAGGGGGCTTAGAATAGGTGTAATTAGCTTAAAATTCTTGTAATCTTTTTTTATTTTTTTGTAATTTAGTGGGGTTTTTTTTTGTAATTTAGTTTAGGTATTTAATTGTAGTTTAGTTTAGATATTTGTAGTTTATTTAATTTATTGATAGTGTAGGTGTATTTGTAACTTAGGTTAGGATTTATTTTACAGGTAAATTGGTAATTATTTTAACTAGGTAGCTATTAAATGGTTATTAACTATTTAATAGCTATTGTACCTAGTTAAAATAAATACCAAGTTACCTGTAAAATAAATATAAACCCTAAAATAGCTACAATGTAATTATTAATTACATTGTAGCTATCTTAGGGTTTATTTTATAGGTAAGTATTTAGATTTAAATAGGAATATTTTAATTAATAATATTAATATTAATTAGATTTATTTTAATAAGAATTTAGTTAGGGATGTTAGAGTTAGATAGGGTTATTATACTTAATATATATATATATATATAATATAATAACAATATTAACTATATTAACCCTAATATAATTAGGGTTAATATATATATATATAATATAATAACTATATTAACTAGATTAACCCTAATATAATTAGGGTTAATATAGTTAATATAGGTGGCGGCGGTGTAGGGGGATTAGATTAGGGGTTAATCTATTTAATATAGGTGGCGGCGGTGTAGGGGGATTAGATTAGGGGTTAATCTATTTAATATAGGCGGCGGCGGTGTAGGGGGATTAGATTAGGGGGTAATACATTTATTATAGGTGGCGGCGGTGTAGGGGGATTTAGATTAGATGCAAAAGAGCTGATTTCTTTGTGACAATGCCCCGCAAAAACCCTTTTAAGGGCTGGTAAAAGAGTTGATTTCTTTGGGGCATGCCCCGCAAAAAGCCCTTTTAAGGGCTGGCAATAGAGCTGTTACTTTGGGGCAATGCCACGCAAAAGGCCCTTTTAAGGGCTGGTAATAGAGGTGATTACTTTAGGGAGATTAGATTAGGGGTTAATGTATTTAATATAGCTGGCGGTGGTGTAGGGGGATTAGATTAGGGGTTAATTAATTTAATAGAGCTGGTGGCGGTGTAGATGGATTAGATTAGGGGTTAATTAATTTAATATAGCTGGCGGTGGTGTAGGGGGATTAAATTAGGGGTTAATTAATTTAATATAGCTGGCGGCGGTGTAGGGGGATTAGATTAGGGGTTAATTAATTTAATATAGCTGGCGGCGGTGTAGGGGGATTAGATTAGGGGTTAATTAATTTAATATAGCTGGCGGCGGTGTAGTGGGATTAGATTAGGGGTTAATTAATTTAATGTAGCTGGCGGTGGGGTAGGAGCTCACATTAGGGGCTAGTTTAATGTAGCTGGCGGCGGTGTAAGGGGCTCACATTAGGGGGTAGTTTAATGTAGCTGGCGGCGGTGTAAGGGGCTCACATTAGGGGATAGTTTAATATAGCTGGCGGCGGGGTAGGAGCTCACATTAGGGGGTATGTAATGTAGCTGGTGACGGTGTAGGGGGATCACATTAGGGGGTTATACTTTTAATGTAGGTGGCGGCGGGGTCCGTGAGCGGCGGTTTAGGGGTTAAATACTTTATTAGGGATTGCGGCGGGGGATCGCGGTTGACAGGTAGATAGACATTGCGCATGCGTTAGGTGTTAGGTTTTATTTAGCAGATCGCGGTTGACAGGTAGATAGACATTGCGCATGCGTTAGGTGTTAGGTTTTATTTGGCAGGTAGTTTAGGGAGTTACGGGGCTCCAATAGACAGCGTAAGGCTTACTACGGCTGCATTTTGTGGCGAGGTGAAAATGGAGTAAGATTTCTCCATTTTCGCCTCGTAAGTCCTTACGCTGTATATTGGATACCAAACTGCGAGGGTTTGGTATACCTGCCTATGGCCCAAAAAACTACGGGCGAAGGCAGAAATATACGAGCGTACCTTCTAGGTTACACCGTATATAGGATACCAAACCCGCGCAAATTTTGGCGTCGCCGGCTTCTGCGGGCGACGCTGTATATCGGATCAAGGCCCATATTCACAGTTGGGATGTGCCTCTATCATTGCATCATCCCACTCGCACCCTTACTTAAACTTATGTTGCTTGACATATGATTATTTACCCCTTTATGCTATATATTATTTTGGCCTAATGCCCCATTTTACATCTCCATTGTGATACATGTTATACGTATTTAATTTGTTAAACTCCACCATCATAGCTTCATGGTAAGATCAGTCCTGAAGACACCTGAAAAACAACAATCTATAATATGTGTTATTGGGGAAAGCTGGAAGGAAAGGTGAGAAGCCTTCTATCTTCATTGGTTTTCTTTCTGAAAGATAAGACTTCAGACAGTTTACATGAAAATGTTCTTGCATGTGGCATCCCAAAAGTAATTACAATGGAGGTGTCTGTTATTGGTTTTTAGAAAGAGAATGCATCAATTAACTATGCATTCTAAATATTGGCATATTTAAAACTTAATAATGAAAACACTTAAAATTATTAATTAAACTTAAAATTAGTACACATTACATGATACAAATGCACTGCAAACAAATATGCTTATAAACAAAAAAAATTATGATTTAATGTGAGCACTCCAGTTCTGTCAGCTGTTTCTTTAAAAACCCAATTTCATCTCTCATTCTCCTGTTTTGTTGTTTGAGTTCCCAATTACTTAAGTTGGCCTTATTGCTTATCTCATTTGGCCTCAGCCTCCAATTTTATACTTATTTTCTCCTCTGTTAATATCGCCATTTAAATTCCTGTCTCTCCAGTTTCTTGTATTTGATCCTCTACTATTCTGATATCCCCAAACATTCCTTCTGTTACCCCTCTCTGATTCCTGCCTGTGAATAGTCAGATTGTTCTCCATTGACTGCTTCAATGCAGAAATTACCTTAATGGTGTATGGGTGATAATTCCACCACTTCTCATCTCTAGTGAGCACCATATCTAAGTTTGTGGAGTTTGGATCATACAGCTTTACAAACTCCTGATATTTTCTGGGGAGAGCTAGTAAAATTGAAAAAGGTTTTAACTATTCTCCCAGCCTGATCAGATATGCTTGAGGTGAATCCTAATAACCTGTTGGCATAGGGGCCCATGGCATCTTGGAGCAATTTTGTCCATTCCTGCATGCTCATACCTAATTTATGGCTTTTTCAGACTCCTTGTGAAACCAATGTGAAAAGTTATTAAAGCTGTTTGTGGGGATTGTGCCCCACCATTTCTGAAAAAATGTCTTTATCTGCTACAGTCATTGGCCTAGTCTGATTTGAAAAACCTGTAGAAACTTTCAGGGTGTTAAAATTCTCAGATATTATGACAGGGGCAATTGGAACAGAACTTGGGTTTTTAGTGGGGCCCACTTGCATTTTATCTTGTTTTATTACTTGTTTTGGCTCTTTCCTTTGTGGCAGTAAGTGATCACTATCTGCATTGTTAGCAGAAATATCACTAATTATTTTTTCTTCTTGTTTTATTTTCATTTGCAACTCAGTAATTTTATTTGAGTATTTGTTTCTGCTGTGTTCTGTTAATTTTTATTGAAGTTGTAATTTACTGATCTGTATGGTGTTAGTTAAAGCAGAAAGCTTAATACAATCTCTGTCAGTCTGTGTGTTATCTAACTTTAATTTAAGGTCTTTATTTTGCTCTGTCAGGTCTCCAATAATGTTTGTTAGTCCTCTTATTGTTGAAATCACTGCCTGCGCTATCATACATTTTCTTGTATTATTATTAGTAATCTTTTTAATAGATACAACCTGTGTTAGTATTTCTAAAACACTTTCACACTTGTTGTTTTTAGCCTCTTGTGAAATAAAGTTTTTCACAGGCATTTTTAGCAGATCACAGGTAACACCCGAAAAGAGAAAAAATTTAAAAGTAAAATATAGTTCTCTTTTAAAAGGTGTTTAAATCATCAATAATACTAACCTAAATAATTGAAAGAGATAAAAGGGGGAAAAAAATAAAGTAAAGCAAGGAAGCCTTTTTATTGATATTTTCCCAAAACAATTTAGCTAAAGCAATGGAAGCATACAGTGTTAATTTGAGGAAACACTATACAAATATTTTAAATTTTGATTGTTTAGAAGAAGAAGGGGGAATCAGATTAATCTTAATGTACATTTTAAAGGGACAGTCTAGTCAAAATTAAACTTTCATTATTCAGATAGGACATGTAATTTTAATCAACTTTCCAATTTACTTTTATCATCAAATTTGCTTTTTTTCTCTTAGTATTCTTAGTTAAAACTAAACCTAGGTAGACTCATATGCTAATTTCTAAACCCTTGAGGGCTGCCGCTTAGCACAGGCTTTTTAAATTCCTTTTGAAAACACTGTGTACAAGCACAGGGAGTGATTTAAGATTTAGCCCAACACAATGCTAACTGCAAGACAATAGATAATAAACAGTCACTGTCATGTGATCAGGGGGCGGGAAGAAGGTTATTAGATACAAGCTAATCACAGAGATAAAAAGTGTATTAATATAACAGTGTTGATTGTGCAAAACTGGGGAATGGGTAATAAAGGGATTATCTATCTTTTATTCTATGGTAGACTGTCCCTTTAAGGCAAATAAATGTATTAAGGCTTACAACCCAATAAACCAGTTTGTAAGCAAATTGCACTTTTATTTGGTTTCAGGTAAATACAGGAAGTTTCTATAGAACTTTTTTGAAATGCTAATTTCAACTGTAGTTTTGGTTCCAGGATCTGCTCCAAACACAGGAAAATGCAAATTTTTAACTTAAAAGGTTACACCTTGTTTTGTATTCCATACAAACTTAATTAAAAATCTGAACTATCTACTTACAAACAAAGAAATGGAAGAAGAGGGAGGGGGAAACAAAATATGCTTTAAACTGCTTATGGCTTAGCATATTCCCAAAGTTAAACTGTATTTCCTAACTTTAAATTATGCACAATTTCCATACCATCTGAAACATTTGCTCACAAAAGCGAACATGTAATCAAAACCAAATTTGAATTGTACTAGACTATATATTTTTAAGTTCAAATCCCATGCAAATAGGAGCAAACACAAATTCCAAAATAATTCAGAATAAAATTTAATATTTAAAAAAAAAAAGAAAATTGATAGAAACTGGATGTTCGTGTATTTACAAAACCAAATCAAATCGTTTTTTTTTCCACTAAGAGACCACTTAGACTTTAGCTTTAATCCAGAATCAAATTCAATATTTAAAATAATAATTAAATTACAAAAAAAACACAATAGAAACTGGATAAGTAATATTTAGTAGATACCACACTCTTGTAACAAAAGTAGCCAAGGAGCCTGAAATATCACTTAGTTTATTAAAAGGTAAATCCCTATATAATTTAATCTCCAAAAATTTTTTTTACATGGAAATGTCTACACTTCGTGATTGTTAAAATGTGGTGGTAATTAGTACCAGAATATTAAACCAAAGGGGTTGTCCACTTTTTAAAATTATTTTTTTGGAAGAAGGAATGAAGATTAACAATTATCTATAAGCTACAAAATATAAAACAAGTCTCAAGAAATACCAAGAGCTACAACATCCAGTCCAAATTATACAGGGCAATTTTAAGATAATTTCCTTCCTTATCAGGACCTAGAATTCGGGAGTGACCCTTGGTCTTTCTCCAATGTATGGTTAACCCATTGGAAACCACTTAATTATCAATCTCGCAGAACAACTTGCCATGTTTGACTGGTTTGTTGTTAGTTTTCTGAATGCCATTTCTTTTCCAAGTTGGCAGGTATTCAACAAAACTGTCACACATAATTTGAGTCAGTAATGATCACAAATTCATGAATACCTTGTTCAATAGTCATCTCAATGGTTTTTAGAACAGCAGTTAGTTCTGCTACTTGACTGGATCGTGGTCCAATGTTGAAACCTACAGAAATATTTGGGAATCCATTTGCCCAAGTTATACCAATGTCAGCAACTAATCTGCGCTCATTTTCAATAGTGGCATGGTAAGAACAACCATCAACATATACCCAAGGTAATGTTTGACAATGGTCTTCATTGTATATTTTATATAGGGAAAGCAATTGTTCCTCCAGGAAATCATCTTCTAATAACTCTTCCCCATGAGCCTTAGCAGTACAATCGTGTAGCTCAGCAAGCACCTGTGCGACTGGATTCTTTTTATTTTGCTTGTAGCAGATTTCTAAAGGCCAGCCTTGTAAGGAAAGAGTCCAAGCTGCTATGCAGCTGTCAGCCGTATTTAGTCAGTCCAGGATTTAACCCAACTGCTAGCGTGAAAATTAAAACACACGCTGGCACACTGAGAAATATCCAGGACGTGACCCAATCAGGAAACAAAATAAGCAGGATATAAGACCTTCCCAAAAGAAATAGTAACTCAGTATATCTTCTTGAGGACTGAATTGATTTACAGGTGATAACGTTCCTTTTTAGGGGAATTGTAACAAACAAAGATAATGTCCCTTTAAGCAGGTTTAGCAAACAAATGATAATGTTCTTTTTTTAGCAGGTTTGCAACAAACAAAGATAATGTCCCTTTAAGCAGGTTATCAGCAAACAAATGATAATGTTCCTTTTTTGCAGGTTTGCAATAAACAAAGATAATGTCCCTTTAAGCAGGTTGTCAGCAAACAAAGAATATGTCCCTTTAAGCAGGTTGTCAGCAAACAAAATATAATGTTCCTTTTTAGCAGGATTAAAGCAAACAAAAATAATGTCCCTTTAAGCAGGTTGTCAGCAAACAAATGATAATGTTCCTTTTTAGCAGGATTAAAGCAAACAAAGATAATGTCCCTTTAAGCAGGTTGTCAGCAAACAAATGATAATGTCCTTTTTAGCAGGATTAAAGCAAACAAAGATAATGTCCCATTAAGCAGGTTTGTCAGCAAACAAAGTCTGGTAGGCAAGAGGTTAAACTTTAAGTAACAGATATTGCAGGACTTCAGACAGGCAAGGGACAAGTATATCCAAAACGGCATTGAGGTTCAGACAAAGCTAAGTCAGGAAGGATAGGGTCAGGATCCAGAAAATAAGTACTCACTTTGACAAGGTCCGGCAAAAAGAGAACAAACGGGCCCCGAGTAAATCTCCCGCCGAGATTTAAAGGCTGAGAGAGGGCCGTTACGTCAGAGGGAGTGTCTGAGAATGTGTCACGTTGCTAGGCAACGTGACGTAAGAACACAGAAGAGATCCGGGAGCCGCGGCGAGACGGTGATGAACGGAGGGAATCATGACAGCAGCTATTGGACAAGTTCCCATCTCTTATTCTCTCACTTTGCAGATATAGCAAAGGCTGGTGGGCCATTTGTACAATAATTTTCTCACCCTGTATATAGCTGCGCAAATACAGTAGATAAGATGGCTTTTTCGCAATCACTAAAATTGATTTCTACTGGGGATAAAGTTATGCTCGCATAAGCAATGACTTTGCTTAAATTATCATGCTTTTGGTATAAAACAGCACTCATGCTTATATCTGTGTAACCGGTCCCTAGGTAGAAAGGTTTACCCCCTTCAGGGTACGCTAAGCAAGGTGCTTGAGTGAGTTTCCTCTTCAGCTCTCTGATGGCTGTTTCTTTAGCCTAACTTCAATGCCATTTCACATTCTTCTTAAGAAAAAGTAGCAGTGGTTTAGCTAATTCTGCATAATTATCAATACATTTGCAAGAATAATTTGTCATACGCAGGATTAATCTCAAATCTTTAAATTAGTTGGATTTTTTTCATTTATTATAGCTTCCACCTTTTTCTTCTGAGGATTTAGCCCTTCAGAAGTAACTTCATGTCCTAAGAAGTTTACCATTGAGCTTTTTGTAGGGATAATTTGACACCTGCCCTTTTAAGTTGGCTGAGGATGCGTTTAAGTTCTGCGATGTGTTTTTCAAAGTCTGTGCTTTTGATCAAAACATCATCAACATAGGATAACGTCCCCCTTTCCAGTGCATTAGGCATAGCCTTAGGCATGAATGCTGCAAATTCATGTCCTGAATTTATGTATCCAAACGTGAGCCGTTGGAATGCATACTGGACATTTTGGAATGAGAATGCAAGCTTATACTGGTCTTCCTCGTGTACCTTTATGGTCCAATATCCATGTGCACAATCAATGGCAGTGAATATTTTGGATCCCTGCATCTGCGCTAGGCACTGGACTATGTATGGCACAGGCCAGCCAGACATGTACACTCGTTTGTTTAGCTGTCTTAAGTCAGCACACAAACGCCATTGTCCATTGGGCTTAAGAACACCTAGAATAGGATTTTTATGAGCTGTGCACCTGTCGGATAATACCCCTTTCTTCCAAGTTCCTTATGATTTCTGCAAGAGAATCATATGAGGCTAAAGGAAGTCTGTACTGTTAAACAAAGACAGGTGGTGCATTGGGATCTGTTTGGGTTCTTGCAATGTGCAGGTCTGTAGTCCCACAGTCATAAGAATCCCTAGTAAAAATATCCTTGTACTCCATCAGGAGTTCTCATAGCTGTCAGCGTTCATCATCACTGGAACAGCCATTAGCTAAGGAGATTTGCTCTTCGACTATTTGCTGAAATCCTGGAAAGATTTCAGGCTGTCCTATCTCATAGGCTTCTTCCAACCTAGAGGTGAGATCCCCTTGATTATAATTTACATTGCCCCCATGATTCTGGGTATTGGGGTATTCCTGCTCTTGGATCGGCTGATCAAATACTAGGGAGGCTTCTTCAATTTTACAGATGCCTTCCTTTGAGCTGAAGGGATAAATAGACTGAATTGTAAATAGACCCTCTGGCATAGATGAAAAGGATTGTTCTATTAACTGTTATTCAGTTAAGTATCCTTCAGTTATTAGCCCAATTACATTATTCTGGAATCCAAACGTGTAATAACTTGATTCCAGCACATATCCTATGGTAGTTCCCTTGGATAAAGTGATATCCTGTGGGGTCATGTTATGCACAATAACATGTATTGGAATAGTTCCAATATTTACCATAGGAGTATGGGTCATTGTTATACCCAGATTTTGCATGCTATGGGACATGCATATTAGCGTTTCAGAAGTTTTTAATTTCTGACCTCTTTTTACCTGTAAGGATAAGAGGAATTTTTCAGTCCCAGCAGGGATTACATAGTTAGATACCTGCATATTCATAGCATATGGCATTTGCTGGTTTGATTTCCGGGCTGCATTTTCATCCTGAAATACTTCAGGGTCCCCCTTTAACCTGCTCCAGAGGCAAAGGTTAATCAAATCTATTTGTATGGCATATCTATGTAAGAGATCATTGCCTATGTATATTTGATTATGGGGATTATCTAAAACTAAAAACAGTTGCTTCGCTGATTTATTACCTATGGAGATAGATAATAAACATTTAGCTGTGATGTTATAACTTTCAGACTTGTCATCCAGGTCATGGATCAAGAGATCTTGGGGAGAAAGATATTTAATCACTTTAGGTTCAGCGATCTGCGCTAATAAGCCTTCGCTTATGTAGCTAGCTTCCTGTTTTAAGTTCAATTTGGCATACTTGGTTTTTCCAAGGTCATGCACTTGCATAGGGATAAATAGATCATATTTAACTTTCACAATTTCTGCGAGGAATTGAGCTTGATCTCCCCCTTTATGGGATTTAGGGGCCCCATTGTGGAGAAATATGGTTAATACATTGCCGTCTAAGAAAATATTGGCTATCTTTCCAGGCGAAATTTTAAAAATATTACCATCAGAGTCACTTAAAGGAATCTGATTATCCATTTGTAGGATAGTGATTTCAGGTACAGAGTTATTCCTGAAATGAACCTCCACAGCATTGTGGCTTCTCTTCCACCATGTGACAGCTATGTCTGGTGCGAGATATGCCGGACCGCTCATAATTAATAGGTCTTTTTACTTGTGACCAAATTACATTATTTATGCAATCAATTATGCTGCTTAACCGTTTCAGGAGATCACTACCAACTATTAAACGATCAGTTGGCAGATCCACTATAATGACAGGGTATCTTATTACCCTGTTCCCCATCCTTAGCTTTAACCATGCTGTACCATAGATTTTGAGAGTGTCACCCCCAACACCTATTAGTGAACCATCAAATTATTTTAGCTTAGGCTTGTGGGGTGTTAGCTCATTAAGCTGTGTGTAGTACCTGTGGGATAAAATAGTTGCCTGAGATCCAGTATCAATTAATCCCATTATAGGGTTAGCAACTGAATCCTGGAGTTCAGCACATACATAATATCTTCCTGCAGTTTCTACCATTTCACACATAAAATTTTCATGTTTACACAATTGTGGGCTTCACCACATTTTACATGTATCAACCACTTTACCTTTTTCTCTATAAAAGGGCTGACAGAGTTCCTCTGTGTACTGCATCTGTGGGTATAAGGTTAGGGGACAACTGCAAAAGAAGAGGTTTGTTAGAGCTTCCAGGCTGAGGTTGTTTGTCATCAAAGCTAAATCGTCCATTCCTGGTCTGTAGGGAGAGAACATGATTAGTACCATTATTGACATTTATCATTTTGTTTAGTATATTTCTCCCCTCTCTCTCAGGTAATTCCCAGAGTATTTATGACTGTGCCTGTGGCCCACTGCTGGCCACTGGCTGTACCGCTAAAAAGGATTGTTAGGGTGCTGAGCCGTCAAACCTGGACTCATTTTAGTAAATAGTGTACATAATTGACTTAACTGTGTACTAAGTTGGTCAACTTGACTATACAAGCTCTTTTTCCCCATGGACCAATTTTTTGATATCCAAGGGTACTGATTCCTGGATGCTTGGGATCCCTCAGAATCATAGCTATTATTAATCTATGTTGACGTGGTTGTCTTTAGGGTTTAACTTGTTCAGCATTAATATCTTGGGAAGCACTATTTACTAAGGGTGTCTGGTTACCCTGAGAGTATTTTCGCCACTTTTGGTATTTATTTTTACGGGGATAACTATTTGTCTGGGTATGCTCCCCATTTTGAGTATATTCTCTCTGCACCTCAGCCCGTGATGGGGTAGGAGCAGAGTTAAAACTTTGTGGGGAAGGCCTGTTTTCTCGGGCCACCTCCGCATAAGTCTTCTTTTTAGACTCCAAATTGAGGGAGCTAGGTGATACCCTAGTTTCTGCCACAATTTTGGGGCTGGGCCGTGGTTCTCTTTTAATCCCCTGTTCACTGGACTGCTGAATAGAGTATAACTTTGTACCCTCTTTGATCAGCCAGTCCAATAAGCAGTTCTCATCAAAATATCTAGCCAAATTAAGTTTGATGTGTGCGGGCAATGCTTCGTAAAATAAATTCACAAATTCTGAGCTTTCAAATATGGGGTAGTCTTCGGCCATACTGTACGCACTTTTTAGTACAGAAAGGAATTCTATATGGCTTTGATTGGCACTACATTTTAAACCGTACACAGCTATTTTTGCAGCTGTTTTAGTGCGATATTGCCCAAACTCCTTTTTGCACTGTCATTTTGTTTCACTCCAGGAATGAATATTCATATCCTGGACACAGGATGACTAGATTTTAGGATACAGGAAGGCTTGAGAACAGGACACAGGTTGGCTTTAGATCAGGACACAGGAAGGCTGGAGAAAAGGACACAGGATGACTAGATATCAAGACACAGGAATACATCACCAAATAAACCAATTTGAAGTTCAGATTTTTCAGATAAATCCAGTTCACTTCATATGAGAAGTATTGCAATTATTGATAAAGAAAGTTAGGCCCAGGTTTGCTTTATAGAGACTGTGTTTCAAAAGGCAGCAGTTCTGAGTCGGTCAAAATTCCAGCAAAAGACTCCTTTCTCTCCTATTGCATGAGCATTTATCAAGTGATAAGCCTGCCTTCATTTTGTAATCATTGGTGACTATTTGGATACGTCCCAACCAGATGCTTGTCCCTTCATTGGCCCTTGGAAATGCATATCATTGGCCCTGGAAACATATGGTTATTTGATACTATAATTCCCTTTGGTTGCAATTCTTGCATACACCATCAGAGGGCAGCAGACAACCAGAAATGCAGTCTCATTATCAATATTGCTAACAGTCTAGTATCTAACCTTTACAGTGTTTATTAATAACTTATATGTTCAATATAGATGAGGTTATTTTATACTATTTACCCTGAGTATTTTCATACTAAACATGAGTATATATTCCACTTCATTATGGCACTTAAAGGGACATAAAACCCAAATTTTTTCTTTTATGATTTAGATAGAACATAACATTTTAAACAACTTTCTAATTTACGTCTATTGTCTATTTCTTGTTATCCTTTGTGGAAAAGCAGAAATGTAAGCTCAAGAGTGTGCACGTGTCTGCAGCACTATATAGCAGCAGTTTTGCAACAATGTTATACATTAGCAGGGGCAGTAGATGGCAGCATTATTTCCTGTTGTGTAGTGCTTCAGGCATGTACACGCTACCTACCTATGTATCTCTTCAACAAAGAATAACATGAGAATGGAAAGAAAATGATAATAGAAGTAAATTGGAAACTTTTTAAAAATTGTATTCTCTATCTGAATCATGAAATAATTTTTTGGGGTTTAATGTCCCTTTAAGAGGATTTTAATACTTTTAGCATGAATCTAATTAATATTTCAGTTCATTTAATATACTGGTATATATATATATATATATATATATATATATATATATATAAATTGCATTTCCTAGTCACCATTTTATATCATAGACATACCCTGTGAGTAGCAATCAGATGTAATTTCATATAGCTATATTTACATTGGATTATTATCCCATATTAATATAAATATTGCATATATATATATCTCTCTTGCTGAGTGTATAAAAACATATGGTATAATTTACAGTACCGATTACATATGCACCTATTAGATGTCTGAAAGATGTAAGAAAATGTTATCCATCTTGATACAAGTTGTTTAAAGATTTTACAATGACTATATAGCTACTTATTAAATTCATCAAATACTTATCTAATATGTTACTGTTAGGCATTTCTTCTCAGATCCACAATTATACATTTATACAATTTATTTGGACAGTCTGAGGCACATATTAAATATCTGAAAACTATATAGATAGTTTGTTCAAACTTAAATCTTCTAGACCTTTATGCTTTCAAAGTACACATTTTGCTAATAAGATCTAAATTTCCACAAAATTTGGAATCTGTGTGTTGAAAACTCAGCATGTACCAATTTGCAACGAGGTGTGAATGGTCTTTCCCCTGTAAAACCATTTTTTCTCTGCATACACTTAGGCTTCTTAAGACCAGCTCTAGACCTAGCAACTGTCTACAAATAGGAAAACTCCTCCTTATAAAGGCTTCCTTTGAAGAAATCTGCCTTCACTAATTTAGCAAATGTTTCCCTTCCCTGTAAAGCCTTGCCTTCAAAAGTTCAATTAGTGATCTATCTTCACTAACTGAACAATTGTATCATCCCTTTTGTCCTCAACTTGTCTTAAACAGTGAGGGGGGCAGGGGCTGTAGTGAGACCAATTCATATCAAATTAGATATTAGCTAAAATTAAATATGAAATTATGTGATACATCTGTAGTTTATTTAATGTTACTTCACAGGTACCCTGACAACACCATTACATTTCTAGGTTACATTTTTTACCACAGGGCATTCAGATGGATCCTGACAAAGTTTCTTCTATAATTAATTGGCCACGTCCAACTCCTTAAAGAGCTCTACAATGGTTCTTAGGGTTCTCAAATTTTTACAGAAAATGTATTCAGAATTATTCTTCCATTGCAAGACCTCTCACTAAGTTAACGGGTAATCAGAAAAAAAATCACATGGACATCAGAAGCTGAGGATGCATTCAAGTTCTTAAAGGGACGCTGAACCCAAAAAAAATTCTTTCGTGATTCAGATAGAGCATGACATTTTAAGCATCTTTCTAATTTACTCCTATTATCAAATTTTCTTCATTCCCTTGGTATCTTTATTTGAAATGCAAGAATGTAAGTTTAGATGCCGGCCCATTTTTGGTGAACAACCTGGGTTGTCCTTGCTGATTGGTGGATAAATTCATCCATTCTGAACCTAAAAAAAGCTTAGATGCCTTCTTTATCAAATAAAGATAGCAAGAGAACGAAGAAAAATTGATAATAGGAGTAAATTAGAAAGTTGCTTAAAATTGCATGCTCTATCTGAATTCTGAAAGAAAAAATTTTGGTTCAGTGTCCCTTTAAAGTCTAAATTTTCCACTGCACCAATCCTTAGACTACCTGATCACTCTAAACAGTTTTTCCTGGAGGTAGATGCTTCTAACTTGGGATCAGGAGTCTACTTTACATCCAGTAGCATTCTATTCAAGGTCTCTGTCTTCAGCTGAAAACAATTATACTGGAAGACAAAGAATTTTTAGCCATCAAATCAACTTTGGAAACCTGGCGACATCTACTTGAGGGAACTTCAACCCCATTCATCATCTATACGGACCACAAGAACCTGGAATACCTGAAAAAGAACAACACACTTTCTGCAAGGCAAGTACGATGGTCACTTTTCTTGGACAGATTTGATTTTATCATCACATATAGACCTGGACAACAAAATACCAATGCAGATTCCTTATCTCGCCTTACGGAAGCTAATATCAATACAACTCCTTACTCCATCAGAAAAAATCATAGCAATGACACCTCCTCTTTAAAACATGGTTCTAAGCGAACAACAACTAGACAAAGAATTACCTCTATCACAACTTATTCAAAAGATGTCAGGATTATATTATCATGCTGATAAGTTATACGTGCCACCCTCATTGCGATTAATCATACTAAAACAAACACATGATGCTCCCTTGGCAGGACACCCAGGTATAAATAAAACCCTAGATTTAGTCAAAAGATCTTATTGGTGGCCTTGTTTAAGGAAAGCTGTATATAAGTATGTGAACACCTGTGAGGTATGTGCTAGGAATAAGCCAGATTGCAGGAAACCAGTAGGCTTACTTATACCTTTAAGCATCCCAGAACAGCCTTGGAGCGCTATCTCCATGGACTTTATAGTTGAGTTACCTGAATCCAAATCACATAATACAATACTGGTTGTAGTTGATCATCTGACGAAATTGGCTCATTATTTACCTCTAAAACGTTTGCCTACAGCTTCAAGGACAGCAGAAGTATTTATCTCCCAAATTGTGAAACTTCATGGCTTACCCACAACAATCGTAACAGACCGTGGGACACAGTTCACATCTAACTTTTGGAAACAGATGTGTCGGTTACTCAAAATAGATCCCCGTTTATCCACTGCTTATCATCCGCAAACGAACGGACTCACTGAGCGAGTGAATCAAATCTTGGAACATTATCTAAGATGCTACATATCACATTTACAAGATGATTGGTATGATTTGCTACCAATGGCTGAGATTTCCTATAACAATTCAGTCAGCACATCAAGTAAATATAGTCCTTTCTATGCTACTTATGGTTATCATCCCACCACTATACCTAATATGTTATCCAATTCATCTTGTCCAGCTTCATTGGACTTAGTTGCTCACATGCAATCAACTCTACAGGACTTGAAAAAACATTTACAAAATGCACAGAGTTTACATAAATTGTATTATGATAAACGACATAGGCCTCCTCCTCCTTAGAAAGTATCAGATCTTGTTTGGTTATCTACTAAGAACTTTAAGCTCAACCAACCTTCCAAAAAACTAGCAAATCAATACATAGGGCCATTTCCCATAATTCGTGTTCTCAATCAAAATGCTGAAACCTTCAAATTACTGGATCATTATTCAATCCATCCCACCTTTCATGTTGCTCTCCTTTAGCCTTATATCAAGGATAGTAAACCTCTCTGACAACAACCACCTGGACCACCTATCCCGGTGAATAACCAGATTGAATTTGAGGTTGAGAACATTTTGGATTCCAGGATCAGAGGAAGACAACTTCAGTTTTTCGTTCGTTGGCTTGGTTATGGCTCTGAAGAGGACTCTTGGATTCCTTCAACTGACCTCCATGCGCCCAAACTGCTCTGTGCCTACCATAAACAATTCCTTTATAAACCATATTGAGTTGAATCCTCACAGTGGATTTTTTGTAAGGGGGGATACTGTTATAGTTACTGTACCTTTAAGGTCACTTCTCCTCCTTTTGCCTACTTTATCGTACCTTTTCCCTCTAGTCTTTGCTTGATTATTGTCGCTATTACCTATTGTCAGTATATTTATAAGAATCTCAGTAGTGCTCTCCAAATAATATGTCAGTCTATGGCAGAGTTATAATACAATATATTTAATAATTATCCTTTAAAAATAAACCCTCAATCAATATGCATCTACTAGAAACCATAAAATTAATATAAATACCAGGATTCTTTTTATTAGTTAATATCTATGAATACATTGGAATATATTTGTAGGGATCAGAATGTGAGTCAATACTATACACATTTAAAAACTATTAAAATACGCTATACTTCTTACAAAGCTCATAAAGTTTACCTTTAGAACTGGCCTTATTCACAATAGCCTTTCATTCAGAGTTGCATTTAACATATCACAATGAGACTTAAGATAGCAGCTACTAACATTCAAGTAATATACTCAGCTATTTAACCACACTTTATTCTAATACAATTCTAATTTAAAACATCAGAAATTATATATATTATTTGTCTCAATAACCAAACTCTGAGTTATAACTCTATATATGCACAGATAAAACAATTTAGCATCAAGGATATATATTTCTATATCAATTCATTCAAAGATATACCTGTAATAAAACAAATATAACATAGTGCAAAACTGCTATTCAAACTTAGTCAGTAATTGAAAAGAAGCTTACCATATATGTCAACGCGTTTCGGCCCTAAGAACTGGGCCTTTATCAAGACTAAGTTTGAATAGCAGTTTTGCACTATGTTATATTTGTTTTATTACAGGTATATCTTTGAATGAATTGATCCCTGAGACATAGGATCCATTTCTGTATTTTTTCATCGTTTACACACAGGAATAACTTTTTAGGAGCATCTCTTCACATCTTGTATTCACATAAGGGTCACTTTATAAGTGTGTTATTCACTTTAACACATCCTAAATATTCATTTGGATTATTTTTTTCCATTTTTTCCTTTTTCTTTTTTCATTTTTGTGTACACACATTTTTGATTATTCACGCCCACTTCATCACATCATCTTTTCAGGATTTTTTGGATATTCACAATAATTTTTGAAATTTGATTTGAAAACCACTACGTTTTTCTTTTTTACACACTTCATCATTTCACCGTTTATCGAGGGATATATAAGGATAACTCTTTTAAAATAGAATCTTCATATTGGACATTCACTCTCTGGAAAGAATTTAAAGTTTGGGACCTACATATTTATGGACACCTACTCAGTAAATTGATGTTTTTATATTTATTTTTTATCCAACCATCAACAGCTGTTTTATTGTAATTTATTTTGTGATTAAGATTGTATATTGTTGTGGTTTTTAACCACAATTGTATTGTTTTTTATATAGATATATGCATATTTTATTGTTAATTTTAAGTGGATCCACTTTTGTATCTTGTTTGTATATTTTAGCTATAAGTAGCTTATAAAATATTTTATATACCCCTATAGAATTTCAATATATTTTTTATTTAAATAATCTTGTCACTACTAGTGTCTTAGCCTTTTAGGAGGCGCTCTGTGTATTTATTTTTAGCACTGATATCCAGTATTTCTTAATAAGAACAATCTCACCTCAGAATACAAAAATTGGGGATATCCGCATATGGAGTATAAGAGAAGCTGTGTGCTTTAATAATAACTACAGTAGTTATTCCTCCAGGATTAGCCAGCAGCAGCCTCTAGCAGCCTCTATGCTTGGGGTTAAATCATCTGATCTCACCCCTCCCCTTTTTAGATAATTACCCATCATTGGTGAGGATTGGAAACGCCCAAACGGAAGCTTGTCTCGGATTGGCCCTTTGCAACTGAACATGGATTGGTTCATCTGGGAATGCATGTTGTCAGGGAGATGCATCCCTGCAACAACCAATCGTCTCTTTTCTGTAATACCTGCATCGCAACACCGGATTCTGTCCATCGGGGGCAGCATGACAACAACACAGCAATACATTTCACCATCCAACATTTTTAACAATTCAATATTTCTATGAAATGGTTATTCATCAGACCATAACTTCCTGCATCAATCACTCACAATATTAATTATAGATGGGGCAGCATCATATCATTTTTCTGATTATTCTAATAAGAAACATCATGTGTCTTTAACATTATATTATATTAAAACAATTTATATTGCTAATTATTCAAGATTAATAGCATTTAAAATCCTGATATGGCATTCATGCAAATACAGCATGTTTCACATTTTTAACAAATTCTGCATGCATGAATCTTGTCTATGGTCCATCTGAAATAAAAATAAGTGTTATTAATCATTTCTTTTTAGGTCCACAAATATCTATTTATATTCTTAAAAATACAGAGGCTAAGATATTTTATACTTTAAATATATGTATATATATATATATATATATATATATATATATATATACATATATATACACACATTCATTTCTATGCTGTCTTTTAACAATGGATTTATTGCAATTGCCATTTAATCTATTAAATTTTTTTAATCCATCTCCTACATATATATTTATATATATATATATATTCATTTCTATGCAGTGTTCAAAACCATACAAAAATCCAGCAGATCACACACTGTCATATATTCATTCATCCAGATATCTCATTAAATCAGTTGCTCTTATAATTTTCATTAGATTTCTGGAAAACAGAGAGAATAAAAAAAAATGTTTTTATTTTTGAGTCCATGTTTCAGTGCTTGTACATTCCCCAGACGTAGTCTCTGCATTACGTATATTTAAGTGTCACAGTTACACAGCAGGGGTCATTTGCACCTGAATGTAAGTGGTCACATTCCCACAAAACATATCACTTAAACTAGACTTCTAGGCAACGTAGGAGATTTTATCACATATTTCAAGGTAGTAAAACATATGGACTCTTGAAAATGCTGTTAAAGTTAAATAAACCAAATGTTTTATTGTTCTCACTTGGATGTTTAAAATAACCTTGCCTACTGAATGGGGGAAGACCTGAACATGAGTTAAGACAATTTTTCTGAATGAATGAATGAATCATTTGCTACTGACTAGCCAAATATATGATTAATATATATATATATATATATATATATAAATCTTTACTTATACCTTGACATAAATCCCCCTTCTAATTTTAAATAGATGTAGGACACATGCATTTAAATTGGTTTAAAGTCAATGGTATTTGTAAAGGATGTTGACCGTATGCATCATAGACAGTCTTCTATGTAGAAAGTCCATCATTTTTGAGCCTTCATGTTCATCAGTTAGGCATCTTTAAACTACAGTATGTCTATTTCATTTGGAGATATGACACTTCATTCTCCCTCTAGGACTTGTAGTTGGGACCTAGGATGACACGCTCGCAGCTGATTGATATGGACCCATTTATCTATGAAACTTTCATTTTTGGGGATCCGTATTTTATAGGCCACTGGAGATATTTTGTCAGTAATGACAAAAGGACCTTTCAATGATGGAAGGAATTTCTTCTCCCTAACCTGATCTCTTCCAAAGTTATAAAGATAAACTTTATCATTTATTTCATATTCCTTTTTGGACGTTTTGAAATCATAATAGGTTTTAGTGGCAGTTGCAGCTTTCTCTAAATTCCTTTGAGCAAACGCAAAGGCATATTGCAGGTGCTTTCTTAGGTTCTCCACATATTGATGTGTATTGGCAGCGTTTATCAAGTTTTGGTCTGATGTACGGTACAGCAGATGCTGAGGTAGAACCATTCTCCTACCATTCATCAGTTCAAAAGGTGACATCTTGGTAGCACTACTTGGAGTTGCTCTTAATGCTATTAAGACAAGAGGTAGTTTTACATCCCAGTCTTTACCCGTTTCACTCACAAACTTTTTGAGGATTTTAACAATGGACTGGTTGTAACCCTCTACACCACCACTTGAGGCAGCTCTATATGCAATATGGAGCTTTCTTTTAACCCCTAGTATTTTCCACATTTTGGTCATCACTACGCTAGTGAAGTGGGTTCCCCGATCTGATTTGATTCTTTGGGGTAGACCAAATCTGGAAAAAACGTGGTTGATGAGCAATGCTGTGCATGTTTCAGCACTATTGTTAGGTGCACTGATGCACTCTACCCATTTAGTGAACAAACATGTCACGGTTAACATGTATTTGTTACCTCTTGATGACCTTGTTACTGGACCAATAAAATCAATTTGTATATCTGGCCATGGCATTACCATCCCCCTTTTCTGCAATGGCGCTCTATGCGTTGGCGCAGTGGGTTGGAACTGTGGACAGATTAAACACCCTTGACAGTAGGTTTGAACATCTTTCAGCATGTGTGGCCAAAAAGCGTAGTCACGCAATATTTCATACGTGAGTTTGGCACCACGATGACCAGATGTGGGAGCATCATGGGCATGTTGAAGCATTAGACCTCTGAACTTGGTGGGTAATACCCATTGCTGGATGCCAGTTTTGGAGGTTCTAATTAACAAACCATCTTGTAACTTGAATTGTGTTCTGGATTTCATTAAGATTATAAGATCTTCTTTGCCAATGCAATCATCTTTTGATATGGGGTTATTTTCAGGATCTTCTATGTGTTTATAGAAGGTGCCTACAACGGGGTCTTCTTTTTGACTAGTGATCAGGTCCTCACTAGGAGAATCCTGACTCCATTGTACCAAGTTAGGCTCACTCTGTTGTTTTGCCTGGTTTCTGGTAATGGCTTCTACCTGAATTGCACCCATTAAGTGGTCAATATTAAGGAGTTCTCCAGTTATGGCTCCTTGTTTGGCTAATAAATGCGCAAGATCATTGCCTTCCTTATCTGGGCCTAGAACCCAGATAAGGAAGGCATGGTTAAATCATTGGATACCACCAGATTATCCATCTCGAAGAACAACTTGCCATGCTTGACTGGTTTGTTATTGCTTTTCTGCATGCCATTTCTTTTCCAAGTTGTCAGGTATTCAACAAAACTGTCATGCACATAATTTGAGTCAGTTATGATCACAAATTCATGAATACCATGTTCAATAGCCATTTCAATGTTTTTTAGAACAGCAGTGAGTTCTGCAACTTGACTGGATCTTGGTCCAATGTTGAAACCTATAGATATATTTGGGAATCCTTTTGCCCAAGTTATATCAATGCCAGCGACTAGTCTGCGCTCATTATCAATAGTGGCATGGTAAGAACAACCATCTACATATACCCAAGGTAATGTTTGACAATGGTCCTCATTGTACATTTTATATGGGGAAAGCAATTGTTCCTCCAGGAAATCATCTTCTGATACTATACGCTAACAAGTCAGCCTGCAATCGGAATTGCACCTCTCTCCTAACGATATTGGACTCACTCGCAGCAGTATCTGCATTCTCCGCTCAGGGCATTCACTTGCTCTCAGCTTCTCACAGCTCAGCTGCTTCAACTCCTCCCACCTCCTTCCAGAACGCCAGATTGCCACTGTTACTCAGACCACTCACGGAACAGACAGAGGTACAATAACTTTCCTCCTACAGATCATCTCCGGATTGAAGCGGTCTGTCAGCTGTATTCCGTTGTCAGATATTCCGCCACTAGATCTCTCTGTCATAACCTGCAGAAGCGGTAAGATCAATTCAGCTTCTGAACTACATCTGTGACTTTATTGTCGTTGTAGCTGTTTGTGAGCTATCTGTTTAGCCATACCGTATAATGTATACTTAGTATCCAGTATCTTAAAGGGACACTGAACCAAAAAATTTTCTTTCATGATTCAGATAGAGCATGCAATTTTAAGCAACTTTCTAATTTACTCCTATTATCACGTTTTCTTCATTCTCTTGGTATCTTTATTTGAAAAGCAAGAATGTAAGTTTAGATGCCGGCCCATTTTTGGTGACCAACCTGGGTTGTTCTTGCTGATTGGTCAATTAATTTAAACGACCAATAAACAAGCGCTGTCCAGGGTCTGTACCAAAAAATAGCTTAGATGCCTTCTTTTTCAAATAAAGATAGCAAGAGAATGAAGAAAAATTGATAATAGGAGTAAATTAGAAAGTTGCTTAAAATTGCATGCTCTATCTGAATCGCGAAAGAAACAATTTGAGTTCAGTGTCCCTTTAAGCAGCCATAACCTTGGAGACCTTTCTCATATGTTATCTGATGTTACCCTTATCTTATGTGCTTATACTAA
This sequence comes from Bombina bombina, assembly GCF_027579735.1. NCBI lineage: Eukaryota > Metazoa > Chordata > Amphibia > Anura > Bombinatoridae > Bombina > Bombina bombina. The sequence goes on along the minus strand of NC_069504.1, from coordinate 219,533,848 downwards.
TTAAGCTTAAGTTTGTACACTCATCACTTGCAGTCGTTTTCCCTTATATACTAAACACTATTGTAAATATCTCAGTCTTTTCCTGAGACAAACCAATTGCTTAATAGTTGCATGTAATTTTGTAACTTTTAAGCTAAACTACTTGCTGGATATTTATTTCTCAGCCTGTCTACATATGAATTGCTGAACAAAGATCAAGCTACAAATATTTAACTTAAACACGTAATTTAAGTATTACCTGAGCAACTAACTCCAGATCAAAGGTAGAATTATTAGCAGTTATTGCACTTCATAAGAAATAAGTATGTACAAACAGTGGTAATGCTAATAACCTCCAGATATGTTTGTTTCCTTTCATAAGAAATACATATGTTTAGGCATTAGTAAACCAGATATGTTTATTTGTTAAAAATAAAATTGTGAGGTAGCGCAAACCATATGCATGCTATTGTCAGATCTCTGTACCTTTAAAACCATAACTCCACCCACCTCTCTGCATGGCACTATTTAGGCCAGCTGCGAGTTTAGCTAGTTGCTTGATTATTCTCAAGCTGTATACACTCTCCTGTTAAAACTAAGGACTTGTTGGTCTAAAGATTAAGTTACTACAGTGGATTTAACTCCTCTTACCTGTTGCACTTAACCTGCTTATTCACAGCCTCCTCATCTACACTCTCTTCTGGAAGATTCAGCTATCTGGAATAAACTGCTGCAGGAATTCTGCCTAATTCTTCCATCTAATAACCGCAAGTATTCTGTGAATATTGAAGTGACTTTTGAACTTTTGTTTACCACTATTTCATATCTAGCTGTGAATCCGCTGCCTACTCTCTGCAATCAGGAATAACCTTAATTTGATTTTATGCAAACAAATTAACTGCCTTGTATTCACTACCAAGATTATTGCTAACACTTGCATACTGTGAACCTGTTTGCCTACATACTGCATAGCTGATTTACCTTATGCTATTGAGTTAATACACTGCTTGCTGTCTCTGAACACATTTCTCTGACCAGTTTTCAAATTAGCACCTCAAGCAAATCAAGTTAAAGGGACAGTCTAACATAGAATTGTTATTGTTTTAAAAGATAGATAATCCCTTTATTACCCATTCCCCAGTTTTGCATAACCAACACAGTTATATTAATATACTTTCTACCTCTGTGATTACCTTGTATCTAGGAACCTTCTTCCAGCCCCCTGATCACATGACTGCGACTGTTTATTATCTATTGTCTTAAATTTAGCATTGTTTTGTGCTAAATCTTAAATAACCCCCTGTGCCTGAACACAGTGTTATCTATATGGCCCACGTGTACTTTCTGTCTCTTTGTGTTGAAAAGAGATTTAAAAAGCATGTGATAAGAGGCAGCCCTCAAAGGCTTAGAAATTAGCATATGAGCCTACCTATGTTTAGTTTAAACTAAGAATACCAAGAGAAAAAAACAAATTTGATGATAAAAGTAAATTGGAAAGTTGATTAAAATTAGAATTCCTATCTGAATAATGAAAGTTTAATTTATACTAGACTGTCCCTTTAACTCTGTGCCTGCTGTTTCTAAACAGAACTCTCTTGACCTGTTGATATTCATTACTACCTTGCTAAACTACTCTATCAAATGCTAAGTGAATTGAATTCTGCTTATTTCAGTTAATAATTTGCAGATAATTATACTTAGATACACCTCCACATTTAGTAGCTGATAATAGACCATTTCTTGTCATATATTTCATCCAAGCAATACTAACTACAAGAAATTGTAGTCAGAATATTGCAGCTAGGGGAAACTTCGGGGCGGCGGCCATGATAGGTCGCACAATACAACACTGCTCCAGCATTCTAACAACTTTTGACTAATATAATATACCAGATGGCTCATTTGTCTGCTACATACCCAGATTCTTGATTTGCTACAGTTCCTGCATCAGATGAGCCAAAAACTACTGAGATAGACAACTGTGAGCACCCAGAGCAAACTTTAAGGTTAATGCCTTTAATTTACCGCCCGGCGAGGCACGTTTGGGCCTTGTCGTTACGCAGCACATAGTGCTGAGTGCAAAGTACCAGGACAGTACTAGCGCATAATACCCTGAGGGGAATCTACACTTCTACCTACCGGATGGAGTCTAATTATGCCAAATTACACAAACAACTTAAGGATCTCCTGGATGAACATTTCTTACGTCTTGTGAGTACATTAGACACAGCTTGGGGTCATGACAGGGCCTTGGCACCGATAGCACGGAGAACACTCTGCTTGGACAAGTGCAGCAACTCGTTCGGGCCGCCAAGTGGCGACCGATGCAACAACCCTACCTACGCCTACCCACTCTACTCCTGTCCCGAGCCCAGGACAGCTTTGGACTATTATTATTTGAACGGTCAAAGGGATCAGCACACCGCCATTCAGCCAGCTACTATGATTCTGCAGTCAGAAATGCCGATGCTGGGTAGTAAAAGGAGGTCACCCATTGCGATTACAACCCTGGGCATGCTTACATCCCACTTCAGACCCAGCCTCCTGGGGGACATCAATTGGTGGTCAACTATATGGGGTCTTGTTTCTCAGGATTACATACACCTACCACATGGACTTTCATGCAATAAAACTGGTGTGGGCAAGATACCATTATACGTATGGATGAAGATGGTGAGTAGTGAATTCGTAAAGTTCCCTACATGGATAGATAACTCAGGTTCTACTGACTCTCATGAATATACATTGGACTTCATTTGAGAAACAATTTACAATTATTCAGTATCCTGTGTTGTTAGATTGCACTTTATTATGTTTTGCTGCACTCTGTATTCTCTATGACCCTGTTAGTTTAAAATTTGATAAGGTGGACATAGCAGCTAACTACTGATGCCTCTTGTACATACAGCTGCAGGTTGGTTACAATTATGGAAGTTGAATATTTACCCAATATGTATTTACAGGACAAACATACATTACTTTCTTACCAGCTGAGTCCTGTATGTTTTGATGTTCACAACCCCTATATTTTCATTGCCCCTGTTAGTGTGTGATTTAATATGTCAGGGAAAACAGAAAACCGTAGTTATTCCATACAAATGTGTTTGCTGGTTACAGTAATAGAAGTTGAATGCTCACTTAATACATATCTGTTGGTCAAATATTTCTCTTGCATCTCTGCTGTCTTGATGTATATACATTAGATAATACCTATCTATATTTTTACTGTACCCACTAGATTGAGAATTGACAAAGCAGGCACAGTGGCACACTAATGACACCTATTATATTTACAGCTAAAAATCGAGACTGACTCCTCACCTAAGGTGTATTTGCAGGACAAATTTATATTTTTTCTCTCACTTAGCAATTAGTCTTACCACAGCTATGTTTTATCTTAGCTCCCCCAGCTGCACACATGAGGGACTACTTTTTGTTCTCCATTATTATATCTTGGTGACTTGCTGTCTACGGCTGAGATGGCAAGAACCTATCACTGGTGTGAAACGAGCTGGGGTCTCACTTTTGGATGATATTTTTTACCAAGCTGCTTCAACTTACTTTCAAAATAAAATTTGTGTGCAGTTTTATTACTTCTTTACTTTGTCCTTGATAGTTATCCCTATTCATACATTAAGCCCCTACTGCACAGCCTACAGGGGACTATCTAGCTAAGATGTGCTGTATTGCCTTATTAGCCAGAGCATATCTTCTGAAAACCTATAGCTTGCAACACACAGGTGTATGCCCTTTCTAAACAATTAACATCATGAACTATGCCAGGCCCGGACTGGCCATAGGGCATACCGGGCATTTGCCCGGTAGGCCGCAGTATAGTTTAGTCCCGCCCACTGTGACACAGTGGGCGGGGCTGCGATCTCACACGGCAAACTTTTTTTTTTGAGAACTGAATTTTAGTTTTATGTTGTAATGTAAATGTTAAATATTTATAACTCGGTGTTTAATTACTACTGTACTGTCTGCAGTCTGCAGCAAAGAATCCTCAGTCATAATGATTGATAATACACAGTGACATCCGATGATCCTCTTCTTAACTTTGGTCACCGTCATCACACTTCACTAGTACGTACATACAACCACCACCCGTCCCACACTATTAGTACTACTACTTCAGATCCGCGGCCGCCATACAAGCACATAATTATTATTATGTCATGATGATCGATGATTGCGATTCCCATTTTGGATTGGCCACCGCCGCACTGGAACACTACTCCCGGCCTGGATCTGAGGCTGTGCGCGCACTGCGAGTGACATCAGCCACCTCACACACACACACCCTGCACGCGGCTGCACTACACTCATGCCACGTGCAGGGTCCACGTGGCACACAGAGAGGGAGTCAGGCTGCTAGACAGAATAGTGCTGACTGTCACATGGGTGTCGGTGTGTCAGTGGCTGGAGGCTGGAAACAAGCTGCCGCCAGGCTGGGTGGGTCCCCTTCTCCCCTGAGTGGCTCCATCCATACATAGAGGATTAGGCTCTCCAATGCTCCATCGACGATCCCATTCTCCAGAGTCGACTCCAGAACTGACCATCCATGGGCATTCCATGAGGCCGGGGGGGGGGCAAGTGAGCAGCGCCACTTCAGCGATGATGACTGGCCAGCAGCAGCTGCAGGGCAGGTAGGAGGTCTGGTGTCAGAGAGAGAGACTGAGAGGACCTTTTTCTTTGGAGTTGCGGTGACGTAGTTGTAGGACTAGGTTGTTCATCACAAAGTCAATATATGCACAATTACACTCACTGGACTGTCTGTCACATTACTATGATACTATCTATAATATACATGATTCATTTACATTACTAGCCTAACTTAAGTTCCAGGCCTAGCTAGTACTACAGGCTGCTTAGAGAGCCTAAACAGCCTGTAGTACTAGGCCTGGCTGGGCTGGCCGCCTATGTACAAAACAGCAGGCCAGTCACTCTTCTCTGAGAGTCTCTCCTCTGCTGCGGGCTGCAGCCGTATACACGTGCCATGGACTCCAGTCTCCTCCATGTCAAATGGCTGCACCATGATTGATAGCACACAACAATATTTATTTTATTTTGGTTGATTGCACGTGCTGGTCCTGGGTGGGTGGAAACAGATAACACTTGTCACCGTCTATGGGCCATGGATCAGTGTGGCTCAAGATTCAGAAGAGCAGACAGTGACTCAAATTACTCATCCCTGTGGTTGAAGCCTGAGTGCCTGACTGACTGTCACACCTCAGTGAAAGAAAAAACAGTGTTTATCAGCAGGTGGACAGGTTGTGTGTGTGTGATGTGTGTGTGAGGTCTCTCTGTGTGTGTGTGTGTGTTTGAGAGAGGTCTGTGTGTGTTTGAGGGCTGTGTGTGAGAGTGTTCTGTGTGTGAGGTCTCTGTGTGTGTGTGAGAGGTGTCTGTGAGGTCTGTGTGTGTGTGTGAGAGGTATGTGTGAGGTGTGTGTGAGGTCTGTGTGTGTGTGTGTGAGGTGTGTGTACGGTTAAATAAGATGTGGTGAGGGGGGGCGGAGTGGGCCTCTATGCCCCAAAATGCCCGGGACTTTTTTTTTTAGTCCCAGTCCGGCCCTGACCTATGCGTACGGTTGAATTTACGAGCCTAGTCCTATATATTCTAAGACATATGTACTTCTTTCTAGCTCCCTTTTCTTTTAATTGTTAAGGCACAGGGATATCACTAATGGTTATAACATGCCCTTAAACTCTAGACTCCTATGGTAAACCAATTCTAACAGAAAACTAAATTTATGCTTACCTGATAAATTACTTTCTTTTACAATATGATGAGTCCACGGATTTCATCCTTACTTGTGGGATATTAACCTCCTGCTAACAGGAAGTGGCAAAGAGCACCACAGCAGAGCTGTATATATAACCTCTCCCCTTCCCCTCCACCCTCAGTCATTCGGCCAAAGGTTATAGGAAGAGAAAAGGAAAGGCTAAAAAGGTGCAGAGGTGACTGAAGTTTTCAAAAAATAAAATAAACCTGTCTTAAAATAACAGAGAGGGCCGTGGACTCGTAATTTATCAGGTAAGCATAAATTTAGTTTTCTTTTACAAAGATATGACGAGTCCACGGATTTCATCCTTACTTGTGGGAAACCAATACCAAAGCAATAGGACACGGATGAAAGGTAGGGACAAGACAGGAACCTAAATGGAAGGCACCACTGCTTGAATAACCATTCTCCCAAAGATAGCCTCAGAAGAAGCAAAAGTATCAAATTTGGAAAAAGTGTGAAGGGACGACCAAGTCAAGCCTTACAAATCTGTTCCACAGATGCATCGTTTTTAAAAGCCCATGTGGAAGCCACAGCCCTAGTAGAATGAGCCGTAATTCTTTCAGGAGGCTGCTGTCCAGCAGTCTCATATGCTAGGCGGATTATACTTCTCGGCTAAAAAGAAAGAGAGGTAGCCGAAGCTTTCTAACCCCTACACTTTCCAGAATAAACAATGAATAATGAAGATGATTGACAGAAATCCTTAGTTGCCTGTAAGTAAAACTTTAAGGCACGGACCACGTCCAAGTTATGTAACAGACACTCCTTCTTAGAAGAAGGATTAGGACACAAGGAAGGAACAACAATTTCCTGATTAAAATTCTTATTCGAAACAACCTTAGGAAGGAACCCAGGTTTGGTACGTAAAACCACCTTATCAGAATGAAATATGAGATAAGGCGAATCCCTCTGTAATGCTGAAAGCTCAGAAACTCTTTGAGCAGAAGAAATAGCAACCAAAAACAGAACTTTCCAAGATAATAGTTTAATATCTATGGAATGCATAGGTTCAAACGGAACCCCTTGCAGAACTTGAAGAACTAAATTCAAACTCCAGGGAGGAGTAATAGGTCTAAATACAGGCTTAATTCTAGATAGAGCCTGACAAAAAGACTGAACATCTGATACATTTGCCAAACGTTTGTAAAACAGAATTGACAAAGCTGAAATTTATCCCTTTTAAGGAACTTGCTTATAACCCTTTTTCCAATCTTTCTTGGAGAAAAGACAAAATCCTAGGAATCCTAACTTTACTCCATGAGTAACCCTTGGATTCACACCAATAAAGATATTTACGCCATATCTTATGATAGCTCTTTCTAGTGACAGGCTTTCTAACCTGTATCAAAGTATTGATAACTGAATCAGAGAATCCTCGCTTCGATAAAATCAAGCGTTCAATCTCCACGCAGTCAGTTGCAGAGAAATTAGATTTGGATGTTGGAAAGGACCTTGAATGAGAAGGTCCTGTCTCAACGGAAGTTTCAAAGGTGGCAGAGAGGACATGTCCACTAGATCCACATACCAAGTCCTGCGTGGCCACGCAGACGCTATCAGGATCACTGAAGCTCTCTCCTGTTTGATTTGAGAAATCATGCATGGGAGGAGAGGAAACGGCAGAAACATATAAGCTAGACTGAACAACCAAGGTACTGCCAAGGCATCTATTAGTTCGGCCTGAGGATCCCTTGACCAGGATCCGTATCTTGGAAGCTTGGCATTCTGACGAGAGATGCCATCAAATTCAATTCCGGTAGAGACTTCACCTGAGTCCAAACACCCTGAGCCTTCAGGGAGTTCCAAACTGCACCCCAGCCCAGAAGGCTGGCAACTGTTGTCACTATCACCTACGAGGGTCTGCGGAAACAAGTCCCCTGGGACAGATGATCTGGCGACAACCACCAAAGAAGAGAGTCTCTGGTCTCTTGATCCAGAATTATCTTTGGAGATAAATCCGCATAATCCCCATTCCACTGACCGAGCATGCACAGTTGCAGTGGTCTGAGATGAAAGCGAGCAAACGATGTCCATTGCCCCTACCATTAATCCGATTACCTCCATACACTGAGCCACTGATGGCCGAGGAATGCACAGAAGTGCTCGGCAAGCATTCAAAATCTTTGATTTTCTGACCTCCAGCAGAAATACTTTCATGGCTACCGAGTCTATCAGAGTTCCCAAGAAAGGAACCCTTGTCTGTGGAACAAGTGATCTCTTCTCTATATTCACCTTCCAGCCGTGAGTTCTCAGAAAAGACAACACTGTGTCAGATGATATGTTGACGCCTGAATCAGAATATCATCCAGATAAGGCGCCACCGCTATCCCTTGCGGTCTGAGAACCGCCAAAAGAGACCCTAGAACCTTTGTGAAGATTCTGGGTGCTGTGGCCAACCCAAAAGGAAGAGCCATGAACTGATAATGTTTGTCCAAGGCGGCAAACCTTAGAAACCGATGATAATCTTTGTGGATTGGAATATGAAGGTAAGCATCCTTCAAATCCACGGTAGTCATATATTGACCCTCCTGGATCATTGGCAAAATCGTTCGAATTGTCTCCATCTTGAATGATGGAACTCTTAGAAATTTGTTTAGACACTTGAGGTCCAAAATGGGTTTGAACGTTCCCTCTTTTTTGGGGACCACAAATAGGTTTGAGTAAAACCCCTGTCCCTGTTCCAATTTTGGAACAGGACAGATTACTCCCATAGTAAAAAGGTATTTTACACAGCATAAGAACGCCTCTCTCTTTTTTGAATTCCAATTGATAACCTATTTCTAGTGCCCAGGAATCATGAACATCTCTTGCCCAAGCCTGAGCAAAGAAAGAAAGTCTGCCCCCTACTATATCAGGTCTCGGATCAGGGGCCACCCCTTCATGCTGCTTTGTGGAAGAAGAAGAAGCGGGGGGTCCTCTAAAGTTCAGAAAGAAACAAAAATTATTCTGTTTACCCCTCATTTTCACCTACCTATACTGAGATAGGGCATGGCCCTTACCTCCTGTAATATCAGAAATGATCTCCTTCAATTCACATCAGCAGACCAAGATTTGAGCCACAATGCTCTACGTGCTAAAATAGCAAATCCTGCATTTTTTGCCGCTAATTTAGCAATTTGAAAAGCGGCATCAGTAATAAAAGAATTAGCTAGCTTAAGAGCCTTAATTCTATCTAGAATGTCATCTAATGGAGTCTCAACCTTAAGAGACTCTTCTAGAGCCTCAAACCAAAAAGCTGCTGCAGTAGTTACTAGAATAATGCAAACCGTAGGTTGTAAAAGAAGGGTACTTTGAATCAAGTTTCCAACCCTTCAGACCAGCTACACAGTCCAGGAGCCACCGAGTTACTGTTTGCTGCTGCTAAGCCTGAAGAAATTGCACCAAAATAGGCTCCGCCCCTTAAGGTCAAAAGTCAGAGTAGGCCCAAACAACACCGCATGGAAATGCAGTTTTGCACTAAAGTAAAAATGCACACACAATATAACCCTCAAGCATAAAACCAATAAGTTTTAAGTGCCAAAAATAAAAAAACATAAAACCATTGTTTTTTTATATTGTCTCCCATGTCACATAATGCCCAAATATCAACTAATGATAAATATAAAATAGGGACTCCAGTAACACCCCTCTTATTAAAATAGGTTTTACTGCTTACCCCATTCCCATACAGGGAAATAATGCCAGCCAGTTCTGATACACCAAGTCTCCTCAGAAAAAAAGGCTGCACATACCTTAATGCTGCTTGTAGCATGAAACCGGTCTCCACACTGAAGATGTCTCATGGTTTCCTTCAGAAGTCTTGTGGGAACCAGCGTGGATCTTAGTTGCAAATGCTAAGATCATCAAACCTCAGGGCAGAAATCTTCTTCCATATCCCCCTGAGGAAAATAGTACACACCGGTACCATTTAAAATAAAAAACTTCTTGATTGAAGAAACTAAAACTAACACCTCACTTTACCATATCTTCCTAGTATAACACAGGCAAAGAGAATGACTGAGGGTGGAGGGGAAGGGGAGGGGCTATATACAGCTCTGCTGTGGTGCTCTTTGCCACTTCCTGTTAGCAGGAGGTAAATATCCCACAAGTAAGGATGAAATCCGTGGACTCGTCATATCTTTGTAAAAGAAACTAAAACTTTTTCCCTAAATAACACATATACAGTACAACAGATCTGAGACCTGAGGTTTAGCTAGTGAGGTCCGCAAGTGGCCTCCTACCATTGAGGTAACCTTCCGCTACTGTCGTTCATTACTTTTGACATGAGGTCCAAGAGTGGCCTCCTAGATGTATAAGAAGGTTTAAATGTTCTGTTGGCATGTTGCTGAACTGTTCTCTTTTTATCACTTCTTTCTGCAGCAATGGTATATATTATTTGCTTTACATACTGTGGGTAGCGATTAGTGTTTATCACAGATGCAACTCTTATATATAACTCATACAATGTACCTTGTCACAAGCAATTGTTAAATTGTATTGCATACTGCTGCATTCCCTTGTTTGTATGCCATACCATTACCTCAATAAAAATATTTAAAATAAAAAAATAAAAATATTGCAGCTATATGACATGCATAAAGAATTTAAAGTTGACCACATTGCAAACCGTGCCGGTGTTCTATTGAAAACTCCATTACGTCGAAAACTCCAAATTTACATCACTACCGGTGACTCCATAGATGTGATTGGTTGTGCATCCTGTCCCTCGCGGAGACACGGGCCAATCAGATCGGCACTGTAATGGCCTATCTTCACTATCTATTTTGCCTCCGCCTGGGGGGTTCAAGGGGGGCGAAATCCACCTTGTAAACCTCATTCCCCAAGGTTCACTTGGGGTGGATGCCAGAGGATCGGCAGTACGCCCCCCCCAGAGGCAAAATAAATAAATAGTGAAAATTGAAGAGTCACCGGAAGTTACATAATCTTGGAGTTTCAGAGGTTTTGGAGTTTTCGATAGAACACCGGCCCTGATGAGCCCAACTCCCCATAGACTATGAAAATGCCATAAATCTACACAATGATGGATTTGGAAAATTAACATAAAATGACTTAATCCTTATCACACTAAGGAATAAACAAAGTCCACAATACATACGATTTGTATAGTTTATAATGATAAATATATCTAGCACCTTCTGAGGAGACTTCAGTACAGCACCGGACCTAATTCATGCAAATAGACCCCTGCAGAGTGGGCGGATTGGGCGCCAACGTGGTCCTGCGGCGGGAAAAAAGTTAACCCCAACCGCCATAGGACCCCCATTAGACAAAGTCTGAATAAAGTTTAAAATCTCCCACGGGAGCTGTGTTCGTTCTGCCTCTTAGTAAGAGATGGTGTTGGGCTATACAGGCTATCCTAGAAGTTAGGAAGTACCCAGGTTCCCAAATCTCTTCGTAGAGAGAAAAACCCAAGACAAAACGCCTTAAATAAATACAGGGAGTGCAGAATTATTAGGCAAGTTGTATTTTTGAGGATTAATTTTATTATTGAACAACAACCATGTTCTCAATGAACCCAAAAAACTCATTAATATCAAAGCTGAATATTTTTGGAAGTAGTTTTTAGTTTGTTTTTAGTTTTAGCTATTTTAGGGGGATATCTGTGTGTGCAGGTGACTATTACTGTGCATAATTATTAGGCAACTTAACAAAAAACAAATATATACCCATTTCAATTATTTATTTTTACCAGTGAAACCAATATAACATCTCAACATTCACAAATATACATTTCTGACATTCAAAAACAAATCAGTGACCAATATAGCCACCTTTCTTCACACTCAAAAGCCTGCCATCCATGGATTCTGTCAGTGTTTTGATCTGTTCACCATCAACATTGCGTGCAGCAGCAACCACAGCCTCCCAGACACTGTTCAGAGAGGTGTACTGTTTTCCCTCCTTGTAAATCTCACATTTGATGATGGACCACAGGTTCTCAATGGGGTTCAAATCAGGTGAACAAGGAGGCCATGTCATTAGATTTTCTTCTTTTATACCCTTTCTTGCCAGCCACGCTGTGGAGTACTTGGACGCGTGTGATGGAGCATTGTCCTGCATGAAAATCATGTTTTTCTTGAAGGATGCAGACTTCTTCCTGTACCACTGCTTGAAGAAGGTGTCTTCCAGAAACTGGCAGTAGGACTGGGAGTTGAGCTTGACTCCATCCTCAACCCGAAAAGGCCCCACAAGCTCATCTTTGATACCAGCCCAAACCAGTACTCCACCTCCACCTTGCTGGCGTCTGAGTTGGACTGGAGCTCTCTGCCCTTTACCAATCCAGCCACGGGCCCATCCATCTGGCCCATCAAGACTCACTCTCATTTCATCAGTCCATAAAACCTTAGAAAAATCAGTCTTGAGATATTTCTTGGCCCAGTCTTGATGTTTCAGCTTGTGTGTCTTGTTCAGTGGTGGTCGTCTTTCAGCCTTTCTTACCTTGGCCATGTCTCTGAGTATTGCACACCTTGTGCTTTTGGGCACTCCAGTGATGTTGCAGATCTGAAATATGGCCAAACTGGTGGCAAGTGGCATCTTGGCAGCTGCACGCTTGACTTTTCTCAGTTCATGGGCAGTTATTTTGCGCCTTGGTTTTTCCACACGCTTCTTGCGACCCTGTTGACTATTTTGAATGAAACGCTTGATTGTTCGATGATCACGCTTCAGAAGCTTTGCAATTTTAAGAGTGCTGCATCCCTCTGCAAGATATCTCACTATTTTTGACTTTTCTGAGCCTGTCAAGTCCTTCTTTTGACCCATTTTGCCAAAGGAAAGGAAGTTGCCTAATAATTATGCACACCTGATATAGGGTGTTGATGTCATTAGACCACACCCCTTCTCATTACAGAGATGCACATCACCTAATATGCTTAATTGGTAGTAGGCTTTCGAGCCTATACAGCTTGGAGTAAGACAACATGCATAAAGAGGATGATGTGGTCAAAATACTCATTTGCCTAATAATTCTGCACACAGTGTAAATGTAGGGAGAAAAGGGTCCATGTTAATTCTCCACTGTCCGGTAGAGAAATTAACCCCTATATAAACTAACATATCTTACTGGAACCCAAAAGTGTAAATACACTTACCTCTAATTGAGACCACTGGCGTGTGAGAGTGAGAGATATAAGGAGTCCGTCATCTAGAAACACACAGAGCATAAGAAAATGGTGCTACCTGGTAGAGCTCCTTGCCGTTACTGACAAGACCCCGCCCTCATAAGCCCCGTAGCAAAGTAGGAATAAAGAGTATGTGCAGATGCATATATACCAGCTCCTGCTCAGGTACTAGTCATTAAGGAGAATACAGCGTATATGTGTGTCCCCCAAAGTGATTAGGCAACTAGCCATGTGGATAGGGACTTAGATCTAACACTGCTCCTAAAACATACTGCTGTCACAATAATCCGATTAATAGAGATTGTATTCTTAAAATACCCCATATGTGTCTGGAGTGTAATATTTGCAGATGTATGTCTGTACTTGAGTCTACTCGATAGGCAACAAGTCATTTGAAGACAAGGGTCTATGAGCAGATCACTTACCCAGCTTCTCTATTGATATCCAGCAGAAGTCCTGTAAGACAGAAGGAAAATCAGTGTAACCAACACTGTATGACTGAAAATGACAATAGCATAAGTATACTGGAAGAAGGCATAAGAACGTCCCTGCAACATTCAGAAGCTTACACCCACCAAAACTCTACTAAGAGAATTACATGGCTTTCAAACAACACCCCGGTCCTCTCTTGCAGGAAACAACCCATTGAGGACAATAAAATCAGAATCTTTAGCAGAGCACCTCCCTCTGCTTACCTCATAGGTTATGAATGAATAAGTGGACTCTCACTGCCATTAGAAAGAAATCCAAGATTTGATGAATAAAACTCCCAGACAATAAAATGAAAATGTTGCCTAAGTCTAACAGAGCACCCAGATGCATAGATGGCACTTACGGTGACTGTCTTGTGTGCACTGTATATACAATCTATGAATAGCTCACACAATACATGATTAGATGTGCTAATAACATAAATTATGCTTACCCGATAATTTCCTTTCCTTCTGTATGAGGAGAGTCCACGGCATCATTTCTTACTGTTGGGAAATACTGAACCTGGCCACTAGGAGGAGGCAAAGACACCCCAGCCAAAGGCTCAAATACTCCCCCTACTTCCCTCATATCCCAGTCATTTTGCCAAGGGAACAAGGAACAGAGGGAGAAACCTCAGGTATAAATGGTGCCGGAAAAGAAAAACAAATTTTGGTCCGCCCATCAGAGTATACGGGCAGGGGTCATGGACTCTCCTCATTATTATCTGGTAAGCATCATTTATGTTTTCCTTCTTAATATGAGGAGAGTCCACGGCATCATTCCTTACTGTTGGGAAAACTATACCCAAGCTCTAGAGGACACTGAATGATAATGGGAGGGGTAAAGAAAAGGCGGACCCCAATCTGAGGCCACCACAGCCTGTAAAACCTTTCTCCCAAAAGCTGCTTCAGCCGAAGCAAAAACATAAAATATGTAGAATTTTGAAAAAGTATGTAAGGCGGACCAGGTAACCGCCTTACAAATCTGATCCATAGAGGCCTCTTTCTTAAAGGCCCAAGAGGAAGCCACCGCTCTAGTGGAATGAGCTGTAATCCTAAATCCTGCTGACTCGTAAGCTAAGCGTATAACACTCCTCAACCAAAAAGATAAGGAAGTCGAAGAGGCCTTTAAACCCTTACGCTTCCCAGAGTAAATAACAAACAAGAACGACGTTTGTCTAAAATCCTTAGTAGCTTGAAGATAAAACTTTAACGCTTGAACAACATCCAGATTAAGAAGTAAACATTCCTTCGAACGGAGGAGGATTAGGACACAAGGAAGGAACCACAATCTCCTGATTGATGTTACAATCAGACACCACCTTAGTAAAAAAACCCAAGCGGGTATGTAGGACAGCCTTATCCGTGTGAAACACCAGATAAGGAGGTTCACATTACAAGGCCGCCATTTCAGAAACTCTGTGTGCTGACAGAATAGCCAATAAAAAAAAGAACCTTACAGGACAACAATTTAATGTCAACCGAATGCATAGGCTCACATGGAGCCCGTTGCAAAAACTTAAGAACAAGATCCAAACCCCAAGGTGGAGCATTAGATCTAAACACAGGTCTGATCCTGATCAGAGCCTTAATGAAGGATTGCATGTCAGGAAACTCTGCGAGTCTCTTGTGCAGCAAAATAAAAAAAGGGCTGAAATCTGTCCCCTCAGGGAACTGGCAGAAAGGCCCTTATCCAGATCCTCCTGGAGAAAGGCCCTTCTCCAGATCCTCCTGGAGAAAGGAAAGAATCCCGGCAGCCTTGACCTTATGCCAGGCAAAACCATGCTCTTCACACCAGAACAAGTAACCACATCCTTCGTGGCCATGATGGAGCAATCCGTATCACTGATGCGGGCCACTACATGAGGGAGAAATGGTAACGGTGGAAAAATGTAAATCAGATTGAACCTCCAAGGCACATTTATTAGCTCCGCCTGAGGATCCCGGGACCGCGACCCATATCTGGGTAGCTTGGAATTGAGCGGGGACGCCATGAGATCTATCTCTGGCGTCCCCATCTGTCGCAAATCTCAGCAAACGCCTCAGGATGGAGAGACCATTCCCCCGGATGAAAGGATTGTCTGGTGAGGAAATCCGCTTCCCAGTTGTCCACACCCAGAATGTGAATTGCTGACAGCGAGCAGTGGTGGGCCTCTGCCCATTCCAGAATCAGAGATACTTCCCTCATTGCTAGGGAGCTCCTTGTTCCCTCCTGATGGTTGACGTAAGCCCCCGAGGTTATGTTGTCTGATTGACATCTGATAAACTGGGAGAAACCCAGAAGAGGTCAAGCCTTCAGAGCATTAAAGATCGCTCAAAGTTACAAAATGTTGATCTGGAGGACAGATTCCTCTCGAGTCCACAGGCCCTGTGCCTTCCTGGCACCCCAAACAGCTCCCCTTCCTGATAGACTTGCATCCGTAGTCACAATATCCCAGGATGGTCTCAAGAAGGATGTCCCTTGGGACAGGTGATCTGGACAGAGCCACCAAGAGAGCAATTCTCTCGACCGGTTGTTCAGAGAAATCTGTTGAGACAGATCCAAATGATTGCCATTCCACTGTCTCAGCATGCACAGCTGAAGTAGTCTGAGATGGAACCTGGCAAAAGGAATGTCATCCATGCAGGACACCATGAGACCAATTGACTCCATTCACCGAGTCACAGAGGGCCTTAGGGAGGTCAAGACAAGCGGAAGTTAGCTTGCGAGGTCTCTGGTCTGTAAGAAATATCCTCATGGATATGGAATCTATTATAGTACCCAGGAATTCTACCCTGGTACTGGGAGTAAGAGAACTCTTTTCTAAGTTTATCTTTCATCCATGAGATCGAAGAAGTAGAAGATCCTTTGAATGTTCCTCTGCCAGACGATAGGATGGTGCTTGAACCATAATGTCGTCCAAGTATGGTGCTACTTCTATACCTCTGGATCTGGCCACTGCCAGCAAAGCCCTCAGAACCTTCGTAAAAACTCTTGGAGCAGTAGCTAGACAAAACGGCAGTGCAATAAACTGGAAGTGCTGGTCCAGGAACGCAAACCTTAGGAACTTGAAGTGTTCTTTGTGCATAGGAACGTGAAGGTAAGCATACTTCAGATCTATTGTGGTCATGAACTGTCCTTCCTGAATTAAGGGAAGCATGGAACTTATTGTCTCTATCTTGAAGAGGGGACAGATAGAAATTTGTTAAAACACTTTAGGACCTTCCTTCTTCAGGACCACAAACAGGTTTGAATAGTATCCCAGACCTCTTTCCGCAAGAGGTACCGGTACAATGACTCCCAGGGAGGATAGATCCCTCACGCACCACAAGAGGAATCTGCCCCTAGGTGGATGAGATTTGAAACCTATCCTGTATCCCTGAGCAATGACCTCCAGGACCCACGCGTCTTTCACATCCACAAACCAAGCATCCGAAAAGAGCGATAGTCTGCCCCCTACCAGATCCATAGCCGGATCAGGGTACACCCCTTCATGTCGACTTTGTCTCGACGGGCTTCTTGTTTTGCTTGGACTTATTCCAGGACTGAGCCGGCTTTCAAGTCCCCTTGGATAGCTCGGGCTTTGCGGAGGGCTGCTGACTTTGGGATTTATTTGAATGAAAGGAATGAAAATTAGGACCTTTGTCCTTTAGGTTTTTTTCTTCTTATCCTGTGGTAAAAAGGCACCTTTGCCTCCCGTAACCGTGAAGATAATTGAGTCCAGGCCTGGACCAAAAATAATCTTTTCCTTAAGTGGGAGGGAAAGAAGTCTTGACTTCGAAGTCATGTCTGCAGACAAAGACTTCAGCCATAGTGCCCTACGGGCTTGAACAGAAAAACCTGAAGCCTTAGCATTCAGGCGAATAATCTGCATATTTGCATCATAAAATAATTAGCTTCCGTTAAGGCCTTAATTAATTCTTGGATCATGTTGAGGGGACCCTCCACCTCTATCAACTCAGATAAAGAGTCGCACCAGTAGGTAGCCACTCTAGCAACCGCCGCTGCCGGTTGAAATAAATATCCCGTATGTTGAAACATCTTTCTTAACAGAGTTTCTATCTTCTTATCCATGGGCTCTTTAAACGACGAACTATCCACAAGCGGGATAGCAGTACGCTTAGCAAGCGTGGAGATAGCGCCATCCACCTTGGGGATGGAACCCCACAACTCCAATTGAGAATCTGGAACGAGGAATAATTTTTTTTTTAAAGGAAGAAGGGGAAAATGAAGAGCCAAGTCTTTCCAATTCATTCTTAATAATGTTCGCCATCTTTACGGAACCGGGAAAGTCTTTGGTACAACCCTGTCCTCGTAGACCTTACCCGATTTAGGGGTCAAAGGTTCCTTAGGTAATTTTTAGGCTCTGGGACCTTTAAAGTGGCCAAAACTTCCTTAAGCAGAAAACGTAAATGTTCAATCCTAAATCTAAAGTCTGGTTCCTCCGCAGCTGGAGGCGTAGAGGCAGCAGATTCCCGACCCAGAAAGAGCATCCTCTGAAGTATCAGAGGCGTCTTCATCAGCGGATAATCTTGTATCAGATAATTCCAACAAGCTAGCAGATGACCCCTGGGAAGGATAGCAATATTTGACCTTTTGCTTGCGCTTAGCAGGGCCCCTCCAGATGGAGGATTAAGAGTGCTACGGGAAGCTGCATGTTTAATTAGGAGATGACTGTAGGGTGCGCACCTCATGGGACGGAGACTCCTCAGAGGTGGACGGCTCAGTGGTACTAAACATATTAACCTTCTTCAACATGATTACATTATCAAGGCATGTGGAACATAATTGAGCAGGCAGATATACCGTGGCCTCCTCTTAATATAGACAGGTATTAGACTTAGGTAAAGAGGGACTACCCTATAATGCATCAGAATCCTCCATAGCTTGCGCTTAGAAAGCAGACTTGGATAATAAGAAAAAAACGGCACCTTTAAACCCCCAAATGCTGGGGCACTCACCACCTCTTATGACCCAGGCCCAAAGAAGAAACCGATTTGTCTCCGGTGAACCGCACGGTAAGGAAAGACGAAATCAGTGTGACCACACCCGGTCACGGGGTGTGCAATTCAGAACCACCCAGAAAGCTCACTAAGCCCTTCGGGATGCGCAGCTTTCCAAAAACGAAAGTAAAACCTGTACGTTCCAACATCTGCCTGAGCCTCATCTCACACATGTTGCAGCATAATAAAATAAATTATCCGGTCAAAATAAAAATCCTGTATGTTGAAACATCTTTCCTAACTGTTTCTATCTTCTTATCCATGGGCTCTTAAAGACAAACTATCCTTAAGAGGGATAGTAGTACACTTAGCAAGCATGGAGATAGCGCCATCAACCTTGGAGATGGAACCACATAACTCCAATTGAGAGTCCAGAACCGGGAATATTTTAAAGGAAGAAGGGGATAAAAGAAGAGCCAAGTCTTTCCCATTCATTCTTAATAATGTTCTCCATCTTTACGGGAACCGGGAAAGTCTTTGGTACAACCCTATCCTCGTAGACCTTATCTAATTTAGGAATCAAAGGTTCCTCAGGCAATTTAGGCTCCCGGACCTCTAAAGTAGCCAAAACTTCCTTAAGCAGAAGGCGTAAATGTTCAATCCTAAATCTAAAGTCTGGTTCCTCCGCAGCTGGAGGCTGTTCAATAATCCCCCTCCGGAGATATTAACCCTTGATTCCATACAGATAAAAGGAGTCACACTGTGGCTCTCTCTGCTTGTGTTATGTGTATAAAAAATGAAACTATCTTACCAGAATCTATGCCGTGGAACAGAAACACAGCCTCTCAAGTTTGACAATCTTTTAGCATCACTCCTGACATGAACTTGAGTAATGGAAGCAGGCAGTGAAACTTGTCAACACTGATTGCTTAGGAGATGTTAATACGAGTCTGGATGGATTTGCAGAAAGACTCTCCCTGCATCTCCAGACTCTAACATTCGTCAATGCTCTCACTGAGAGGCTGACAAGACTACTTAAAACTCCAGTACCATTTTGAAGGGCAGATACCCTTCATAAGGAACTACTCCAAATCTTCTGACACTTCTCTGCCCACCTCCTGTGACGAAAGGCAAAGAATGACAGAGGAAACGGTCCTTTACGGACTGAGAAACGCATAGCAAATAAAATATTCTGTTTTCACACAGACCCGGTTTCTTTGCTATTTTATATTGCTGCCTACAATGCTTCTTTATCTTGCTGGATTTTAAATATTTTTCCTTATATGGACTTATATCAGTTCATTTGGGTTCAAATCTAACTATACAAACATTATCGTTTGGGGAAACTACACACAGCTGTCTGCACCTCTCCACCGGCGATCCGGCTTCCCAAACGATCTACAGCTGACGCAAGCTACACCTGTCATCACCAATCCATAGGTTTCCCGGGTGAGACCTCCAGCATACTGACTACTGGTCTTAAATGTCAGCCTGCCTGCACGCACCTTGTTGATTCAAGGTGCCACTCCACTTGTAAGTATATTTCTTACACCTTATTTCTCAGTTTATGTAAACCGATTCACACTATGTTGGCGCCCGCTGTTGCTTTTATATCCTCAAAGAATGACAGAGATATGAGGGAAGTAGGGGGAGTATTTGAGCCTTTGGTTGGGGTGTCTTTGCCTCCTCCTGGTGGCCAGGTTCAGTATTTCCCAACAGTAAGGAATGATGCAGTGGACTCTCCTCATATCTCCTGATAAGAAGGAAAGATTAATTTCAAGGCCAGAAATGTCACAATGTGAATGATATCCTCGGTTTAGTGACAATAGCTGGGAATACATGTGTGGTTTTTTTAATTTTATTTTTTTAATGGTTTTGGAGTCATATTTGGAATAAAGAAGCAAAATAAATAATACATGTACAATGCTTTTATCATTATTATTTTTCCCATTTTTTATTATGGAGATTCAATTCTGAGTTTTCCTTAAAGGGACATTATACAATCATTTTTTTTTCTTTGCATAAATGTTTTGTAGATGATCTATTTATATAGCCCATAAAGTTTTTTTTGTTTTTTTTGTTTGTTTTTTTTTAAATAATATTGCTCTGATTTTCAGTCTCCTAACCAAGCCCAAATTTTAGGAGAAACCTGTCAGATACCTACTCCAGCTTGCTCCTGTTTGCGTAAAGGGTCTTTTCATATGCAAAAGAAGGGGGAGGGGGAGTGTCTTGTTTCCCACTTGCAGTGGGCTTTCCAGCTACCTTTTCAACAGAGCTAAACTGAGAGCTTTTTTAAACTGTTTTATACTGGATTTTATCAGTATCTGTACATCTTATTCTTTATAGTAGTGTCTGTTACATGCAGTTATATGAAAATTGGTGTATACTGTCCCTTTAAGCGATACAAAACTCACAACTGAAACTCAGTTTAAAAGAATATATTTTTAAGTATAAAAACACAAATTATGCTTACCTGATAATTTTCTTTTCTTCAGACGGGGAGAGTCCACAGCTGCATTCATTACTTTTGGGAATTCAGAACCTGGCCACCAGGAGGAGGTAAGACACCCCAGCCAAAGGCTTAAATACCTCCCCTTACTTCCCTCATCCCCCAGTCATTCTGCAGAGGGAACAAGGAACAGTAGGAGAAATATCAGGGTGAAAAAACACAAAATTACGGCCACCCCATATAAAAAAACACGGGTGGGGAGCTGTGGACTCTCCCCGTCTAAAGAAAAGAAAATTATTAGGTAAGCATAATTTAAGTTTCTTCATAAATGGGGAGAGTCCACAGCTGCATTCATTACTTTTGGGAAAACAATACCCAATATAGAGGACACTGAATGCAAAAAGGGGTGGGTACAAAAGGCAGCCCATTCTGAGGGCACCATAGCCTGAAAACACCCAAACTCCTGACAAAAAAAACAGCTTCACTAGAATCAGAAGGTGACAAAAAGGAAAAGGCACAAGTAACTGCCCAACAGTTAGAACTAGCAAGGCCCCTGCTAGAGACCGCTCAGAGTCACTAGACTCGACTGAGCCCAAAAGCCTCTGAGGAGACAAAGTCCTGCAGGCTCTCAGCCCGTGAATGAACTCACCCCCGACCAGAAGGAAGGGAAACATCTACAATCTCCCAGAAGGGAAGAAGGAGGACTCAGATAAAGGAATTCGAAAGGACCCCCAGAAACACAAAAGGACTAGGGCAATAAAGAAAAAAAAACGAAGGGTAACACCAAGAGAGTAAACAAGGATGAAACAGGGTAAAACTGATGAAAGACCCTACCAACCTAGCAGAGCAAGGGAGGAAAATCTCAGAACCCTATCTGCATGGATTCCAAGGGACCAAAGTAAAGCCCTGAAAAACAAAAAGGGAGAAAGGTAGAACCCCTCCCCTACGCAGAGTGCTAACTCGCACCCAGGATAGAGCAACCGAAAGAGAAAACCATCCATGGGAGCCGCGAAAAACAGCATCAGAATATCTGAAAATGTTTCTCTGAAACCATAGGCTTCCTGCTGTAAAGGTGGTCTGAGTGAACAAAAGTCGCCAACCCTACCTACCAAACTGCACAGGACCATCTTCAGAAAAGAAAAACTCCAAAGTAGTGCAGAACAACACCTTCCCAAGAAAAGCAGGAAAGGAAGGATAGTACCAAGAACCAGCAGAGAAAACTACCTGCTGAGGGATCCACTGCCTAAGGAAGGCTCACAATATCTATCTATGATACACGGTCAAAGTTCAACAGAACAGACAGATCCCTGACACTCACTCCGGGCAACGGACCCTGCACCAAAGCGACTGGCAATGTCTGAAAATACAAAGGAATTAAAAATTCCCAGAATCACGAAGACCTTCAGGAAGGAAAAGGGAGGGGATCAAGCCTCCTCCAAAAAGAGGTCAGGTTCCAGAACCTAGCCACAACTCCCTTCCTGAAGACTAAGGACACTCCCAAAAGGAGACCCTCTACTGAACTACAGTAATGGCATGCCACAAGAAAACATAATTTATGTAAGAACTTACCTGATAAATTAATTTCTTTCATATTGGCAAGAGTCCATGAGCTAGTGACATATGGGATATACAATCCTACCAGGAGGGGCAAAGTTTCCCAAACCTCAAAATGCCTATAAATACACCCCTCACCACACCCACAATTCAGCCTAATGAATAGCCAAGAAGTGGGGTGCTTAATAAAAAAAAAAATCGTAACCACCATAAAAAAAGGGGGTGGTCCTCATGGACTCTAGTCAATATGAAAGAAATTAATTTATCAGGTAAGTTCTTACATAAATTATGTTTTCTTTCATGTAATTGGCAAGAGTCCATGAGCTAGTGACGTATGGGATAGTAATACCCAAGATGTGGAACTCCACGCAAGAGTAAAAAAATAGGGAGGGACAAAAATAAAAACAGCCATTTCCGCTGAAAAAAATTAATCCACAACCCAAATATAAGTTTATTCTCAAAAAAAACAAAAACAAAACTTAAATCATAAGCAGAAGAATCAAACTGAAACAGCTGCCTGAAGAACTTTCCTACCAAAAACTTCTTCCGAAGAAGCAAATACATCAAAATGGTAGAATTTAGTAAATGTATGCAAAGAAGAACAAGTTGCAGCTTTGCAAATCTGATCAACTGAAGCTTCATTCTTAAAAGCTCAAGAAGTGTAAACTGATCTAGTAGAATGAGCTGTAATTCTCTGAGGCGGGGCTTTACCCGACTCCAAATAAGCTTGATGAATCAAAAGCTTTAACCACGATGCCAAAGAAACGGCAGAAGCCTTCTGACCTTTCCTAGAACTAGAAAAGATATCAAATAGACTATAAGTCTTCCTGAAATCTTTAGTGGCTTCAACCTAATATTTCAGAACTCTCACCACATCCAAAGAATGTAAAGATCTCTCCAAAGAATTCTTAGGATTAGGACACAAAGAAGGGACAACAATTTCTCTAATGTTGTTAGAATTCACAATCTTAGGTAAGAATTTAAATGAAGTCCGCAAAATTGCCTTATCCTGATGAAAAATCAGAAAACGAGAAGCACAAGAAAGAGCAGATAATTCATAAACTCTTCTAGCAGAAGAGATGGTCAAAAGGAACAACACTTTCCAAGAAAGTAGTTTAATGTCCAAAGAATGCATAGGCTCAAATGGAGGAGCCTGTAAAGCCTTTAAAACCAAATTAAGACTCCAAGGAGGAGAGTGATTTAATGACAGGCTTGATACGAACCAAAGCCTGTACAAAACAATGAATATCAGGAAGTATAGCAATTTTCTTGTGGAATAAAACAGAGCAGAGATTTGTCCTTTCAAGGAACTTGCAGACAAACCTTTATCCAAACCATCCTGAAGAAACTGTAAAATTCTAGGAATTCTAAATGAATGCCAAGAGAATTTATGAGAAGAACACCATGAAATGTAAGTCTTCCAAACTCAATAATCTTTCTAGAGACAGATTTACGAGCCTGCAGCATAGTATTAATCACTGAGTCAGAGAAACATCTATGACTAAGCGTTCAATTTCCATACCTTCAAATTTAATGATTTGAGATCCTGATGGAAAAACGGACCTTGAGATAGAAGGTCTGGCCTTAATGGAAGTGGCCAAGGTCGGCAACTGGACATCCGAACAAGATCCGCATACCAAAACCCGTGAGACCATGCTGGAGCCACAAGCAGCACAAACGATTGCTCCATGATAATCTTGGAGATCACTCTTGGAAAAAGAACTAGAGGCGGGAAAATCTAAGCAGGTTGATAACACCACGGAAGTGTCAACGCATCCACTGCTTCCACCTGATGATCCCTGGACAGGTAACTGGGAAGTTTTTGTTTAGATGAGATGCCATCAGATCTATTTCTGGAAGCCCCCACATCTGAACAATTTGAGAAAACACATCTGGGTGACGAGACCATTCTCCCGGATGTAAATTCTGACGACTGAGATAATCCGCTTCCCAATTGTCTATACCTGGGCTATGAACCGCAGAAATTAGACAGGAGCTGGATTCCGCCCGAAAAAGTATCCGAGATACTTCTTTCATAGCTTGAGGACTGTGAGTCCCACCCTGATGATTGACATATGCCACAGTTGTGATATCGTCTGTCTGAAAACAAATGAAAGGTTCTCTCTTCAACAGAGGCCAAAACTGAAGAGCTCTGAGAATTGAAAGGAGTTCCAAAATATTGATTGGTAATCTCACCTCTTGAGATTTCCAAACCCCTTGTGCTGTCAGAGATCCCCAACCTGAAAGACTCGCATCTGTTGTAATCACAGTCCAGGTTGGACGAACGAAAGAGGCCCCTAGAATTATACGATGGTGATCTAACCACCAAGTCAGAGAAAGTCGAACATTGGGATTTAAGGATATTAATTGTGACATCCTTGTATAATCCCTGCACCATTGGTTCAGCATACATAGCTGGAGAGGTCTCATATGAAAACGAGCAAAGGGGATCGCGTCCGATGCTGCAGTCATGAGACCTAAAACTTCCATGCACATAGCTACTGAAGGGAATGACTGAGACTGAAGGTTTTGACAGGCTGCAACCAATTTCAAACGTCTCTTGTCTGTTAGAGACAAAGTCATGGACACTGAATCTATCTGGAAACCTAAAAAGGATACCTTTTTTATTTTTGGTAAATTGATCCTCCAACCATGTCTTTGAAGAAACAACACTAGTTGATTTGTGTGAGATTCTGCAGAACGTAAAGACTGAGTGAGTACCAAGATATTGTCCAAATAAGGAAACACCGCAATACCCTGCTCTCTGATTACAGAGAGTAGGGCACCGAGAACCTTTGAAAAGATTCTTGGAGCTGTCGCTAGGCCAAAAAGAAGAGCAACAAATTGGTAATGATTCTCTAGAAAATCTAGAAGAATCTCAGAAACGGATAGTGATCCGGATGAATCAGAATATGAATATATGCATCCTGTAAGTCTATTGTGGACATATAATGCCCTTGCTTAACAAAAGACCTTATAGTCACCATCTTGAAAGTTGGTACTCTTACATATCGATTCAAAATCTTTAGATCCAAAACTGGTCTGAATGAATTTCTTTCTTTGGGACAATTAATAGATTTTAATAAAACCCCAGACCCTGTCCCTGAAACGTAACTGGCATGATTACCCCTGATAACTCCAGGTCTGAAACACACTTCAGGAAAGCCTGAGCCTTTACTGGGTTCACTGGAATGCGTGATAGAAAAAATCTTCTCACTGGCGGCCTTACTCTGAATCCTATTCTGTACCCCTGAGAGACAATACTTTTAATCCAATCATTTTGGACCAAATTGATCCAAACATCTTTGAAAAATTGTAATCTGCCCCCTACCAGCTGAGCTGGAATGAGGGCCGCACCTTCATGCGGACTTGGGGGCTGGCTTTGATCTCTTAAATGGCTTGTATTTATTCCAATTTGAGGAAGGCTTCCAATTGGAAACAGATTCCTTTGGGGAAGGATTAGATTTCTGTTCCTTATGTCGAAAGGAACGAAAACGGTTAAAAGCTTTAGATTTACTCTTTGGTTTTTTTTATCCTGAGGGAAAAAAACTCCCTCCCCCCCCCCCCCCCCCCCCCCCCAGTGACATTTGAAATTATTGAATCCAACTGAGAACCAAATAATTTATTACCTTGGAAAGAAAGAGATAGCAATCTGGACTTAGAAGTCATATCAGCATTCCAACATTTGAGCCACAAAGCTCTTCTAGCTGAAATAGCTAAAGACATATATCTAATATCAATTTTGAGGATATTAAAAATGACATCACAAATGAAATTATTAGCATGTTGAATCAACTTAACAATGCTAGACAAATCATGATCCAATACTTGTTGCGCTAAAGTTTCCAACCAAAAAGGTTTAAGCAGCTGCAACATCAGCCAAAGAAATTGTAGGCCTAAGAAGATGACCTGAATATAAATAAGCCTTCCTTAGATAAGATTCAAGTTTCCTATCTAAAGGATCTTTAAAAGAAGTACTATCTTCTGTAGGAATAGTAGTACGTTTAGCAAGAGTAGAGATAACCCCATCAACTTTGGGGATCTTTTCCCAAAACTCCAAACTAACTGCTGGCAAAGGATACAATTTTTTAAATCTTGAGGAAGGAATAAAAGAAGTACCAGGCCTATTCCATTCTTTAGTAATCATATCAGAAATAGCATCAGGAACTGGAAAAAACTCTGGAATAACCACAGGAGGTTTATATACAGAATTTAAACGTTTACTGGTTTTAATATCAAGAGGACTAGATTCCTTCCTAACCTAAAGTAATCAACACTTCTTTTAACAAAGAACGAATATTCTCCATTTTAAATAAATAAGAGGATTTGTCAGTGTCAATATCTGAGGCAGGATCTTCTGAATCAGATAGATCCTCATCAGAGAAGGATAAATCAGTATGTTGCCGATCATTTGAAATTTCATCAACTCTATGAGAAGTTTTAAAAGACCTTTTACATTTATTAGAAGGCGGAATGGCAGACAAAGCCTTGTGAATAGAATCAGAAATAAATTATTTTAAATTTACAGGTATATCTTGTGCATTAGATGTTGAGGGAACAGCAACAGGTAATGAACTACTACTGATGGATACATTTTCTGCATGTAAAAGTTTATCAAGACAACTATTACAAACCCACAGCTGGAGGTATAATCTCCACAAGTTTATAACAAATGCACTTAGCTTTGGTAGAACTGTTATCAGGCAGCAGGGATCCAACAGTGACTTCTGAGACAGGATCAGATTGACACAGTCCAAAGAATTCAGCAGCACTCACCACTATGTAGAAAATTCCATCTTTATTGGGATATTTCGAAGTAAAAAAGACAACGTTTCGGACCTCTAGTCCTTAGTCATGTCAGTACATAAATGCAGGTAACACACCTTAATATAGGGATAGGGGTTAAGAACCACACCTACTTAATTAACAATTCACCTGTGCATACACACACATTTTTCTACAGTGTTACTTGTCCTAGAGGAGGATGCGCCATCTAGTGATAGATATATAGTAATACATATTTAAAAAAATAACTATTACATATTGTTGCAAAAATAACAACAATTACAGAGTATTAGATACAGAGACTAATCCTATTGAAATATTTACAAAAAAACAGATAAATCATATTCTTTATTCATACCAACAGGTGCCATGGTTTCCAATTTATTAATCCAGAATACTTCCTTCTGTTTTAAAAAAAGCTCCCTATTACCACCCCTTCTGGGTGAACTGATCTGGTCAATTATTTGAAACCTAAGTTGACATACCCTATGTCCTGCCTGAACAAAGTGTTCTGCTACTGGATTTTTTATTTTGCCATTTCTGATGTCAGATTTGTGTTCACATATCCTATCACGGACCATCCTAGTGGTCTCCCCGATGTAACTCCGCCCACATGGGCATTTACTCATATAAATGGCAAATGTGGTTCTACATGTGAATAAACCCCTGATGTTATATTTCTTGCCTGTACGTGGATGATAGAAAAATTTACCCTTCACCATACTATTACAACTAGCGCAGCCTAAACATGGGTAACATCCCATATTTTTATCTGTAATATAGCTCTGCACTTCAGTTTTAGCAGTACCTATATCGGCCCTGATTAGCCTATCTCTAAGGTTCTTACTTCTCTTATAGGCCGGCATGAATCCTGACTGAAACTCAGTTACATGAGGGTTACATTGGCTCAATATGTGCCAGTGTCTCCTAAGAATAGAATTAATGTTACTGCTTAATGAGTTAAACTTTGTAACAAAGACAACACGGTTTTGTTTCATCTTAACTTTAGGTTTTGTTGTCTCAAGCAAGCTGTTACGTGACACTGTTGCCACTTCTTCAATTTCTTTGTTAACTAAATCACTAGGGTAACCCCTCACCGTAAATTTGTCACCCATTTGGTTCAATCTCTGACTCACAAATTTGTCCTCTGACACAATTCTTCTCACTCTCAAGAGTTGACTGCGAGGTAAATACCTTTTAAGGGATTCTGGGTGAAAGCTATCAAAGTGAAGCAGGCTGTTTTTGTCAGTAGGCTTAGTAAACAGATCTGTTCCAAAACTATTGCCTAATTTATAGACTTTAGTGTCAAGAAATTCAATACTTTCCTCACTGTGCTTTAGTGTAAACTTAATATGTGTAGTTGCACTATTCAGCTGATTAACAAACTCCCATAAGGATCCAATGTCGCCCAACCACACTCCA
This sequence comes from Bombina bombina, assembly GCF_027579735.1. Lineage (NCBI taxonomy): Eukaryota > Metazoa > Chordata > Amphibia > Anura > Bombinatoridae > Bombina > Bombina bombina. The sequence continues at coordinate 219,505,366 of NC_069504.1, read as the reverse complement.
AATATATCATCTATGTAGCGCCACCAAGTGGCGCCACATAGAATGAAGAGATTGTTCTCAAAGACAAATCTCTCCTCAAAGATGTTCATAAATATATTTGCGTATGTTGGGGCGACATTGGATCCCATGGCCGTACCCTGTCTCTGAATGTAAAATTCATCTTGAAACAGAAAATAATTACACCTAAGCACAATTTCAAGAAGTTCCAGAACAAAATCAATTTGACAACTATTGAACGTGCTGTATTGTTGCAACACTTTTTTTACTGCTCCTATACCAGATGCATGTGTTATAGAAGTGTATAGACTTGATACATCTAGAGTATATAAGATACTTTTCTCAGTTGCAATGTTTAAATCATTTAATTTAACCAAAAAATTACTGGTATCTTTAATATACGAGTTAGATAATTCTACAAAAGGTCTTAAAATGTGATCGAGATAGATAGAGATGTTAGAACACACAGAATTCATGCTGGAAATAATAGGTCGCCCTGGGGGGGCCTGTAAATTTTTATGGACCTTAGGTAAGGTATATAGTACTGGTGTTTGTGCATGTTCACGAGATAGGAACATAATTTCCTTTTTACCAATGATGCCATTTTTAAAGGCAAATAAAACCTTTTGATTAATTTCCTTTTCGATATTAAAAATAGGATTATATGGTAAACATTGGTAAACCTCGTTATCAGATAATTGGGACTTAATTTCTTTCACATAGTAATCTTTATCAAGAAGAACTGTTGCTCCGCCCTTATCTGCAGATTTCAAAATAACATTTTTGTTCATTTGCAAAGATTTTAAAGCTTCTATAGACCTATTATCCAAATGGCCCTTATTCTGACCCTGAATGGCTGCATATTTATTAACCTTAGTCTTTTTTAGTACCTTATGTTGTAAATTTTTTACATCATCTAATACCAATTTTGAAAAGATATCAATACTACTATCATAATTAGCTGGCATGTATTTACTTTTAACCTTAAGACCAAGATTTTTAAGATGTAACTCACTAGAATTTACTCCAGCATTATCAGATCTATCACCATAACCATAACCATCATTGGAAAACATAGATTTTAATTTTAATGTCCTAAAAAATTTGAACAAATCTTTCTCTATCTCAAAAAAATCACATTTGGAAAAAGGGCAAAAAGAAAGTCCACGTTGTAATAATGAAGATTCAGTCTCTGTAATCTGTACCTTTGATAAATTTAAAACTAGTGATTCACCCTTGCTCTCCGTCTGTTCCGATTGCTCCTTCGGGGTGCCATGCCTGTGTCTCCGACCCCCACGTCTGATCCTGCGTCTGTCTCCGAGTCCCCCGTTAGGGACCCCAAATCCTGGCTCGTATTCGGTGTTCCGCCATGTCGGCGTCTGTTGTATCTCCGTCTCTGATGTATCAAGTCTATACACTTCTATAACACATGCATCTGGTATAGGAGCAGTAAAAAAAGTGTTGCAACAATACAGCACGTTCAATAGTTGTCAAATTGATTTTGTTCTGGAACTTCTTGAAATTGTGCTTAGGTGTAATTATTTTCTGTTTCAAGATGAATTTTACATTCAGAGACAGGGTACGGCCATGGGATCCAATGTCGCCCCAACATACGCAAATATATTTATGAACATCTTTGAGGAGAGATTTGTCTTTGAGAACAATCTCTTCATTCTATGTGGCGCCACTTGGTGGCGCTACATAGATGATATATTTGGAGTGTGGTTGGGCGACATTGGATCCTTATGGGAGTTTTTTAATCAGCTGAATAGTGCAACTACACATATTAAGTTTACACTAAAGCACAGTGAGGAAAGTATTGAATTTCTTGACACTAAAGTCTATAAATTAGGCAATAGTTTTGGAACAGATCTGTTTACTAAGCCTACTGACAAAAACAGCCTGCTTCACTTTGATAGCTTTCACCCAGAATCCCTTAAAAGGTATTTACCTCGCAGTCAACTCTTGAGAGTGAGAAGAATTGTGTCAGAGGACAAATTTGTAAGACAGAGATTGAACCAAATGGGTGACAAATTTACGGTGAGGGGTTACCCTAGTGATTTAGTTAACAAAGAAATTGAAGAAGTGGCAACAGTGTCACGTAACAGCTTGCTTGAGACAACAAAACCTAAAGTTAAGATGAAACAAAACCGTGTTGTCTTTGTTACAAAGTTTAACTCATTAAGCAGTAACATTAATTCTATTCTTAGGAGACACTGGCACATATTGAGCCAATGTAACCCTCATGTAACTGAGTTTCAGTCAGGATTCATGCCGGCCTATAAGAGAAGTAAGAACCTTAGAGATAGGCTAATCAGGGCCGATATAGGTACTGCTAAAACTGAAGTGCAGAGCTATATTACAGATAAAAATATGGGATGTTACCCATGTTTAGGCTGCGCTAGTTGTAATAGTATGGTGAAGGGTAAATTTTTCTATCATCCACGTACAGGCAAGAAATATAACATCAGGGGTTAATTCACATGTAGAACCACATTTGCCATTTATATGAGTAAATGCCCATGTGGGCGGAGTTACATCGGGGAGACCACTAGGATGGTCCGTGATAGGATATGTGAACACAAATCTGACATCAGAAATGGCAAAATAAAAAATCCAGTAGCAGAACACTTTGTTCAGGCAGGACATAGGGTATGTCAACTTAGGTTTCAAATAATTGACCAGATCAGTTCACCCAGAAGGGGTGGTAATAGGGAGCTTTTTTTAAAACAGAAGGAAGTATTCTGGATTAATAAATTGGAAACCATGGCACCTGTTGGTATGAATAAAGAATATGATTTATCTGTTTTTGTAAATATTTCAATAGGATTAGTCTCTGTATCTAATACTCTGTAATTGTTGTTATTTTTGCAACAATATGTAATAGTTATTTTTTTAAATATGTATTACTATATATCTATCACTAGATGGCGCATCCTCCTCTAGGACAAGTAACACTGTAGAAAAATGTGTGTGTATGCACAGGTGAATTGTTAATTAAGTAGGTGTGGTTCTTAACCCCTATCCCTATATTAAGGTGTGTTACCTGCATTTATGTACTGACATGACTAAGGACTAGAGGTCCGAAACGTTGTCTTTTTTACTTCGAAATATCCCAATAAAGATGGAATTTTCTACATAGTGGTGAGTGCTGCTGAATTCTTTGGACTGTGTTACTATTTTAAGGGTTTTGTGTGGTACCCTTACAGCTTGCACCACCTTGTTATCTCAGTGCTGTACCATTTGGACTGTGTTACAGGATCAGATTGAGACATCTTGAAAATGTAAGAGAAAAAAACAACATATAAAGCAAAGTTATCAATTTCCTTATGTGGCAGTTTCAGGAATGGGAAAAAATGCAAACAGCATAGCCCTCTGACATAGAAAAAAGCAAGAGGCAAATAGGAATGGAGTCTCAAATAATGAAAATATTTGGCGCCAAGTATAACGCACAACAAACAGAAAAATATTTTTTGGCTCCAAAAACGACACACTCACGTCAGATGACGCAACCTCGTGAAGGACTCGGCATCAACTAAGACACCGGAAATTACAAATTTACGCCAGCAAACGTAACTTCGCACCAAAAAATCTCGCGCCAAGAATGACGCAATAAACTGTGGCATTTTGCACCCTTGCGAGCCTAATTCTGCCCGAGAATTTAAAAGACAGTCAATTTGAAAAAGAGACTATAACCCAGGTAAGAAATAAATTTTCATAAAAAGGAATTTCCCAGATATGAAACTGACAGTCTGCAATAGGAAATATACTGAAAACCTGAATCATGGCAAATATAAGTACAATACATATATTTAGAACTTTATATAAATACATAAAGTGCCAAACCATAGCTAAGAGTGTCTTAAGTAATGACAACATTCTTACCAAAAGACACCCATCCACATATAGCAGATAGCCAAACCAGTACTGAAACAGTTCAGTAGAGGTAATGGAATATGAGAGTATATTGTTGATCTGAAAAGGGAGGTAGGAGATGAATCTCTACGACCGATAACAGAGAACCTATGAAATAGATCCCCATGAGGAAAACCATTGCATTCAATAGGTGATACTCCCTTCACATCCCTCTGACATTCACTGTACTCTGAGAGGAATCGAGCTTCAAAAATGCTGAGAAGTGCATATCAACATAGAAATCTTAGCACAAACTTACTTCACCACCTCCATACGAGGCAAAGTTTGTAAAACTGAATTGTGGGTGTGATTAGGGGTGTATTTATAGGCATTTTGAGGTTTGGGAAACTTTGCCCCTCCTGGTAGGATTGTATATCCCATATGTCACTAGCTCAGACAGCTGCCAGAAGAACATTTCTACCAAAGACTGCTTCTGAAGAAGCAAATACATCAAAATGGTAAAATGTAGTAAATGTATGCAAAGACCACCAAGTTGCTGCTTTGCAAATCTGATCGACTGAAGGTTAATTTTTTTAAAGCCCAAGAAGTGGCAACTGATCTAGTAGAATGAGCTGTATTTCTCTGAGGCGGAGACTGTCCCGCCTCCAAATAAGCCTTGTGAATCAAAAGCTTTAACCAAGATGCCAAAGAAATGGCAGAGGCTTTCTGACCTTTCCTGGAACCAGAAAACGCAACAAATAGACTAGAAGTCTTTCTGAAATCCTTAGTAGCTTCGATATAGTATTTCAAAGCTCTTACAACATCTAAAGAATGTAAAGATCTTTCAAGAGCATTCTGAGGATTAGGACACAAACAAGGAACAACAATTTCCCTACTAATGTTGTTAGAATTCACAACCTTAGAAAGAAATTTAAACGAAGTCCACAAAACAGCTTTATCCTTATGGAAAAACAGAAAAGGAGACTCACAAGAGAGAGAAGACAATTCAGAAACTGTTCTAGCAGAAGAGAGAGCCAAAAGAAACAACACTTTCCAAGAAATTTTAATATACAAAGAATGCATATGCTCAAAAGGAGGAGCCTGCAAAGCCTTTAAAACCAAATTAAGACTCCAATGAGGAGAGTGATTTAATAACAGGCTTGATACGAACCAAAGCCTGAACAAAACAGTGAATATCAGGAAGTTTAGCAATCTTTCTATGAAATAAAACAGAAAGAGCAGATATTTGTCCCTTCAAAGTACATGCAGACAAACCTTTATCCAAAGATAATGCCAAGAGAGTTTATGAGAACACCATGAAATACTGGCTTTCCAAACCCGATAATAAATCTTCCTTGAAAAAACACTTACAAGCCTGTAGCATAGTATTAATCACAGAGTCAGAGAAACTTCTATGGCTAAGCACTAAGCGTTCAATTTCCACACTAAAATTTAGCGATTTGAGATCCTGATAGAAAAACGGCCCTTGAGACAAAAGGTATTTTCTTAAAGGAAGTGGCCAAGGCTGGCAACTTGACATTCAGACAAGATCCGCAAACCAAAATCTGTGAGGCCATGCTGGTGCTATCAGAAACACATGCGATTGTTCCATTATGATCTTGGAGATCACCCTTGGAAGAAGAACTAGAGGCGGAAAGATGTAGGCAGGTTGGTATGTTTAAGGAACTGCTAACACATCTACCATCTCTGCCTAAGGATCCCTGGACCTGGAAATATACCTGGGAAGTTTCTTGTTTAGATGGGATGCCATGAGATCTATTTCGGGAAGACCCCACATCTGTACAATTTGACAAAATACATCTAGATGGAGAGACCACTCCCCTGGATGTAAAGTCTGACGGATGAGATAATCCGCTTCCCAATTGTCTACACCCGGGATATGTATTGCAGAAATTAGACAGGAGTTGAATTCTGCCAAAGAAAGTATTCAAGATACTTCTTTCATCGCTAAAGGACTGCGAGTCCCACCCTGATGATTGACATATGCCACAGTTGTGAAATTGCCTGTCTGAAAACGAATGAATAATTCTCTCTTTAGTAGAGCCATGAAAATGGCACGGAGTTCGAAAAACATAATTTATGTAAGAACTTACCTGATAAATTCATTTCTTTCATATTAGCAAGAGTCCATGAGCTAGTGACGTATGGGATATACATTCCTACCAGGAGGGGCAAAGTTTCCCAAACCTTAAAATGCCTATAAATACACCCCTCACCACACCCACAAATCAGTTTAACGAATAGCCAAGAAGTGGGGTGATAAGAAAAAAGTGCGAAAGCATAAAAAATAAGGAATTGGAATAATTGTGCTTTATACAAAAAAATCATAACCACCACAAAAAAAGGGTGGGCCTCATGGACTCTTGCTAATATGAAAGAAATGAATTTATCAGGTAAGTTCTTACATAAATTATGTTTTCTTTCATGTAATTAGCAAGAGTCCATGAGCTAGTGACGTATGGGATAATGACTACCCAAGATGTGGATCTTTCCACGCAAGAGTCACTAGAGAGGGAGGGATAAAATAAAGACAGCCAATTCCTGCTGAAAATAATCCACACCCAAAATAAAGTTTAATGAAAACATAAGCAGAAGATTCAAACTGAAACCGCTGCCTGAAGTACTTTTCTACCAAAAACTGCTTCAGAAGAAGAAAACACATCAAAATGGTAGAATTTAGTAAAAGTATGCAAAGAGGACCAAGTTGCTGCTTTGCAAATCTGATCAACCGAAGCTTCAATCCTAAACGCCCAGGAAGTAGAAACTGACCTAGTAGAATGAGCTGTAATCCTTCGAGGCGGAGTTTTACCCGACTCGACATAGGCATGATGAAATAAAGATTTCAACCAAGATGCCAAAGAAATGACAGAAGCTTTCTGGCCTTTTCTAGAACCGGAAAAGATGACAAATAGACTAGAAGTCTTTCGGAAAGACTTAGTAGCTTCAACATAATATTACAAAGCTCTAACAGCATCCAAAGAATGCAATGATTTCTCCTTAGAATTCATAGGATTAGGACATAATGAATTTCTCTACTAATGTTGTTAGAATTCACAACCTTAGGTAAAAAATTCAAAAGAAGTTCGCAGCACCGCCTTATCCTGATGAAAAATCAGAAAAGGAGACTCACAAGAAAGAGCAGATAATTCAGAGACTCTTCTGGCAGAAGAGATGGCCAAAAGAAACAAAACTTTCCAAGAAAGTAATATAATGACCAAAGAATGCATGGGTTCAAAAGGAGGAGCTTGAAGAGCCCCCAGAACCAAATTCAAACTCCAAGGAGGAGAAATTGACTAAATGACAGGTTTTATACGAACCAAAGCTTGTACAAAACAATGAATAAGAACAGAAAGAACAGAAAACAAGAAAAAGAACAGAAAGAGCAGAGCTTTGTCCTTTCAAGGAACTTGCGGACAAACCTTTATCTAAACCATCCTGAAGAAACTGTAAAATTCTCGGTATTCTAAAAGAATGCCAAGAAAAATGCCAAGAAAAAATTACGAGCCTGTCACATAGTATTAATCACAGAGTCAGAGAAACCTCTTTGACCAAGAATCAAGCGTTCAAACTCCATACCTTAAAATTTAAGGATTTGAGATCCTGATGGAAGAAAGGACCTTGCGACAGAAGGTCTGGTCCTAACGGAAGAGTCCACAGCTGGCAAGAGGCCATCCGGACAAGATCCGCATACCAAAACCTGTGAGGCCATGCTGGAGCTACCAGCAGAACAAACGAGCATTCCTTCAGAATCTTGGAGAATACTCTTGGAAGAAGAACTAGAGGCGGAAAGATATAGGCAGGATGATACTTCCAAGGAAGTGATAATGCATCCACTGCCTCCGCCTGAGGATCCCGGGATCTGGACAGATACCTGGGAAGTTTCTTGTTTAGATGAGAAGCCATCAGATCTATTTCTGGGAGTTCCCACATTTGAACAATCTGAAGAAATACCTCTGGGTGAAGAGACCATTCGCCCAGATGCAACGTTTGGCGACTGAGATAATCCGCTTCCCAATTGTCTATACCTGGGATATGAACCGCAGAGATTAGACAGGAGCTGGATTCCGCCCAAACCAGAATTCGAGATACTTCTTTCATAGCCAGAGGACTGTGAGTCCCTCCTTGATGATTGATGTATGCCACAGTTGTGACATTGTCTATCTGAAAACAAATGAACAACTCTCTCTTCAGAAGAGGCCAAGACTGAAGAGCTCTGAAAATTGCACGGAGTTCCAAAATATTGATCGGTAATCTCACCTCCTGAGATTCCCAAACCCCTTGTGCCGTCAGAGACCCCCACACAGCTCCCCAACCTGTAAGACTTGCATCTGTTGAGATTATAGTCCAGGTCGGAAGAACAAAGAAGCCCCCTGAACTAAACGATGGTGATCTGTCCACCACGTCAGAGAGTGTCGTATAATCGGTTTAAAGATATTAATTGAGATATCTTTGTGTAATCCCTGCACCATTGGTTCAGCATACAGAGCTGAAGAGGTCGCATGTGAAAACGAGCAAAGGAGATCGCGTCCGATGCAGCAGTCATAAGACCTAAAATTTCCATGCATAAGGCTACCAAAGGGAATGGTTTTGACAAGCTGATTTCAATGTTAGACTTCTCTTGTCTGACAAAGACAGAGTCATAGACACTGAATCTATCTGGAAACCTAAAAAGGTTACCCTTGTCTGAGGAATCAATGAACTTTTTGGTAAATTGATCCTCCAACCATGATCTTGAAGAAACAACACAAGTCGATTCGTATGAGATTCTGCGAAATGTGAAGACTGAGCAAGTACCAAGATATCGTCCAAAATAAGGAAATACCAATACCCTGTTCTCTGATTACAGACAGAAGGGCACCGAGAACCTTTGAAAAAATTATTGGAGCTGATGCTAGGCCAAACGGTAGAGCCACAAAACTGGTAATGCTTGTCTAAAAAGAGAATCTCAGAAACTAAAAGTGATCTGGATGAATCGGAATATGCAGATATGCATCCTGTAAATCTATTGTAGACATATAATGCCCTTGCTAAACAAAAGGCAGGATAGTCCTACAGTTACCATCTTGAATGTTGGTATCCTTACATAACGATTCAATATTGATAGATCCGGAACTGGTCTGAAGGAATTGACCTTCTTTGGTACAATGAAGAGATAGAATAAAACCCCATCCCCTGTTCCGGAACTGGCATAATTACTTCAGCCAACTCTAGATCTGAAACACATTTCAGAAATGCTGAGCCTTTGCTGGGTTTACTGGGACACGGGAAAGAAAAAAATCTCTTTGCAGGAGGCCTTAACTTGAAGCCAATTCTGTACCTTTCTGAAACAATGTTCTGAAACCAGAGATTGTGAACGGAATTAATCCAAATTTCTTTGAAGAAAACGTAATCTGCCCCATACCAGCTGAGCTGGAATGAGGGCCGCACCTTCATGGGTACTTAGTTGCTGGCTTTGGGTTTCTATAAGGCTTGGATATATTCCAAACTGGAAATGGTTTCCAAACTGATACCGCTCCTGAGGATGAAGGATCAGCCTTTTGTTCCTTGTTGTGAGGAAAGGAACGAAAACGATTATTAGACCTAAATTTACCTTTAGATTTTTTATCCTTTGGTAAAAAAGTTCCCTTCCCTCCAGTAACAGTTGAGATAATAGAATCCAACTGAGAACCGAATAATTTATTACCCTGGAAAGAAAGGGATAGCAAAGTTGACTTAGAAGACATATCAGCATTCCAAGTTTTAAGCCATAAAGCTCTTCTAGCTAAAATAGCTAGAGACATATACCTGACATCAACTCTAATGATATCAAAGATGGTATCACAAATAAAATTAATAGCATGTT